>NC_088214.1:17500-189356 GCF_036934945.1 Oncorhynchus masou masou
GCTAAAACTCCGCTAACAAGCGCCAACTAGAAAAGATAAAAACAGCACCATTCTCGACCCGAGAAATAAGGAACACCCCCTAGTAACCCTACCTGCAACTATCCTTCAACAAAGAAACAAGGTTCAAGCCCTCTAACACCACAAAAAGACCAAAAAACACAACTACTACTTCTCCCTGCACATCGCACCTTACTACATATGAGTAAACGTGACTCGACAAAAATCGGAGGAAAAAAGAACTCAACCACATTCAAAGACCTATAACCGGACCTATGGGTCACCCAGAACCCCAACTAAAAATTCTACAGGAACCCACAGATGTCCACTCTACCCTCTACCTCTCCTGGACCCACAGAACCTCACCTTTGGGTATTTCCAACCCCAAACCTCCTACCAGAGCAGACCGCTCCCTCACGTTAACACACAAGTCAATGGAGACACAGGGGTCAAACACACACTTTTCACAGGAGGATCTATCATACTTCTACACATCACAGGAACTCCACGTATGGCTCCTCCTGACCCCCAGGACTTCTAGTCTTACTTAAAATTCACCTGGTACCCCTCGGACACCCACAACCCAAACAGCACCCCAAAAGCAAAGTGTCTACTTCTCCTATACAATTCCCCATAGGAATCAACGACGGAGGCCTTCCCATCACATAACAGACTACTAGACGCCTCTCCCCAAAAGCCAAGCGATCTCATTGGACAAGCCACGGTCGTGTCTCTCACGTGAACACCGCATGCACACCTCATGCACCAATAGGATTCGAGACCTGGCAAAACCACACCCCCCTCAATTCCTATAAAAGAGGAACATCCCTCAGCATCAGTACCATTCTACCTGAACACCTCTTGAAGACACTTCACCTGGAGAAGATACAAGCTGGACCTCTACCAAAGAACTGCACCCAAGATGACTACTCCAACTGAAAGACCAGACCCCAGCTCCATGCTACACCATGGATACACCTCACCTGGACCAAGCCGCCAGCTGGTACTCCACACTCCCCACGAATATCCCTCTACTCCTTTTTGAACAAAAGGCCCCTGAATAGCTTCATGCTACACCCCGTATCTGGACCACTCCGAGCCGTTTTTAAATCCTTGCGATTTCTCCCCTAAAATCTAGGTACCCCACATCACGGAACCCATCCTCCAGAGAATCAACGCCCTTTTTGGCATTTTGTCTTCAACAGACCTTCATAGACCTCCAGACCATCGAGCCTCAACTACACATATACCCACACACACACACTATTGTTTCTGGTCCAAAATACGGCCTTTTTACCGTACTACGACCAAGTGCACTTTTTTCTGCACTTTTCTTCTCTCCTCCCTGCCACGCGTCGTGGCTGGGCTGCCCCTAGATCCGTTGTGATGCTGTAAGGAAGGCAGGTTCCACACGGACTTCGGGGGTATCTCCTTTTGGCTACTCAATTTCCTTTGTACTTTTCTCTCTCCTTACTTTCAGTTTTACACAGGGACACACACACGGAAGATCTACAGGACAGCGATGACCCTGGGCACTCTGATGGCTACTCAGACCCCCTACTTCATCACAATACAAGCCCAAACAATTTCGACGGGGCATAGTTATCTTCATAGACCCTCTACATTTTTTGAAAGAGACGCACAGAGGGTCCGGCCGAATAAGAGTTTCGACCGGCAACCTAGTCTCATCATAGGATCGTCGCACAGCTTACCCCCACCATACCAGAGGACCCAGAGACCCGGTCATATCCTCATAAGATTGACATAGGGAAGGGCTCCTTTTGGGCAACACAAACCCTCCTAACCTTCCCCACATCATACCCTGACCAGGGTGATTGAGGGAACGGAGCAGAGGCAGAGTGTTAAGGTGGCCTCTGCATTTTCATCTCCATCCCATACCCAGACCTGGGTGGTATGGAATGTTAATCAGTAGGAACAGGTTATAACTCTGTTACTACCTACCTCCATACTCTCTTCCCAGTCAACACCATCTAAACATGGGATTGCTGGATAGAACCACAGGCTGAATCCCCCAGTTGAAAACTAGACCCACAGCTAATCCCACACCGTGGTACTGCTGGACCCTCTAGACACCAAACCTCCCATAACAACTGAAAGAAGAAACGCACAGAAGGGCCAGCAGATAAAAAGCGTTGACCGGCAGCCCAGTCTCATCATTGGTACGCCGACTTCACCTCACACAGAGACCCCTGTTCAGGCTTCAACTAATGGCACTACAGGCTCCCACCTACTCCAACCACACAGGACAACCAGATCTCACCAACCCAAGATCAACTAAGAACCAAAGACAAAGAAACCCTTCAAAGAAAACAGCCTACCCCCACCATACCAAGGGACCCAGAGACCCTGTCACACCATCACAAGGCTGACATAGGAACGGACTCCTTCTGGACGGCACGAAGCAGAGACAGAGTGTTGAGGTGACCTCTGTACTTTCCTTCCTGTCCCATACCCTCCCAAACCATCCACTAATAGAACCCAGCTCCGCTACAAAGTCCACCTACAGATACCCCAAGGACTGGACTCATCCACGACATTCGGCCCAACAACACACCCAGCTAAAAAGCAATACCCTCACCAACCCAGCATCATTGGATCAACGCGTCAAGAGCAGGACCGAAAACACAGGAATAAAGATACTGAATGGAACATCAGGCCCCCACCACTACGGCTGGACCACCACTGAGACTCTCAGTACAGCGGAGGAACGTCCGGACAGACACTGCACCTGCACCTTACACACCCCATATCCCATACAAAAGTTAGGGGTCATCAAGACCACAAAAAATAGTTTTTCAAATAGCACCATAGAGTTACCATGACCACGGACTCTCAAAATATTTAGCTTTAGTTACTTTTACTTACACATTATTTAAAAAAAAAAAAATTAAAAAAAATTATATTAAATATTTATATTTATATTTTTTTCAGGTTTTTTGTTTCTGGAAGTAAGAGTTACCATGACCATGGACCCTTTACGGAAAGAAACAATAAAATAGTACACAAATAGACCAAATTCAAACAAAAAAAACCCTCACCAACCTACCATCCCTCTAAAAATATTTTTGGGAGACACCCACCAGCACCCCCAACGGACGAGAACCTTTTTTCTCCAACTACTCTGGGGACCCCGACCTTGGCGACTCCCCCGCAGCGATACGATCCTAAGCAATTAGGCCCTTCCATACACCAAGCAAGAAGACAGGAGGATATGGATAGACCGGACTCCTTCGGGACCTCTCGGGGTTCTGTTGGCAGACCAATCGGCTCAACCCTCCCAACCCCATTACACTCGGGAGACTCACGTAACGCGCTGGACGACTATCTACCCCAGTTTAGAATTGGATTGGCAGTATGTTCAGTAGCGCGTGGGTGATCCTAGCGGGTTGGGGCAGTTAAGTCCTCGAAAAGTGGGGCTTTCGGGTATGGCGCTGCGGCTGGAGGACTCGCGTCGGCCGTGTAATCCCTGGGGTGCCCAGATAATGTCTGGCGGAGAATTGGATCCCTCGGAATAATTCCCCCTTACCCTGCCGTACTTAGCCTGGACAACCGAACCACCTTTTTTTACCTGGACTAGAAAAAATTCACTGTCTAGGGATGATATACCTCTGGAAACATTACGATCCTGGAAGGGAGTAACTCCATTGGTCACTATTACCCAAAACCACTGAATTACCTACGACTGAGATGGTGGGGATGGAAACACCCAATTAACTTCTACTACTGCCGGACGTTTTATACGTAAGCCAGAAAGGTTTGCCGGTTTCTAAACCCTCCATACACCTACCGAAACACAGGACGAAACTCCAAGGGCGGATGCATGACAACCGTATAGAGGGCTCGCCTTCTGGGTTTTTGTCTGCTCAAACCACTGGTAGTTTAAAGACTGACCACTTGACAGGGACACATGGCAACCAACTGAGGCCCGGACCTGCATAAGGTACGCAACTCGACGGTTTTGCCTGATCCTACGCCGAGTATACCCATACAGACCAGCTGGATTCGACTAGACATGGGCTGATTCAGAGTTAGGATCCTGGAAGGGAATAACCCCTGAATTACACAACATGATTGAAAACATCCAGGACCAAAGACTGACGAACACTGAAGTAAATACATAGACAACGTGGAGCTAAAAAAGAAGGATCCGACAGAGAGTAAACTCCTAGGTTGCACTATGCTTTCCACTTCCGTTGACATAGCGGACCTAGACATCATGACCATACCACTCGACATGGACACATGGCAACCAACCGAGGACCGGACCTGCATAAGGTACGGGTTAGGGTCAAGGGTTTTGCCTGATCCTAAGTTGAGTTGACAGACCTACCTTAACCTAAACCTTAACCATTCTGAAAAACTATACCTAAACCTAACCCTAACCTTAACCACTCTAAAAAACCCTTACCTAAACCTAACCTTAAAAAAACTATTCCTTACCCTAACCTTAAACCTAACCTTAACCACTCTAAAAACTATACCTAACCCTAAAACCTACTGACAGACAGCCTTTTAACCCAACCAACGGGTTAATCTACAAGTGGGCAACCATGGGGCCTACAACCTTGGCCGGCCGCGCCCGGACCCATCCGGACCGCGCATATGTGTGGAGTGCACACCCCTCCCTTCCCCCCTTCGGCTTCCACGTGTCAGAGATGGAAGTGGATCAACCGACTCAAAACTAGACACCCTAACCCTAACCCCTAACCCCCTAACCCCCCTAACCCTAACCCTAAACCCTAACCTTAAACCTAACCTTAACCACTCTAAAAACTATACCTAACCCTAAAACCTACTGACAGACAGTCTTTTAACCCAACCAACGGGTTAATCTACAAGTGGGCAACCATGGGGCCTACAACCTTGGCCGGCCGTGCCCGGACCGCACGCATATGTGTGGAGTGCACACCCCTCCCTTCCCCCCCTTCGGCTTCCACGTGTCAGAGATGGAAGTGGATCAACCGACTCAAAACTAGACAACCTAACCTCTAACCCTAACCCCTAACCCCTAACCCAAAAACCTACTGACAGACAGTATTTTAACCCAACCAACGGGTTAATCTACAAGTGGGCAACCTACTACTTTGGCCGGCCGCGCCCGGACCCCTCCGGCCCGCGCGTATATGATGTGGAGTGCACACCCCTCCCTTCCCCCCTTCGGCTTCCACGTGTCAGAGATGGAAGTGGATCAACCGACTCAAAACTAGACAACCTAACCCCCCAACCCCTAACCCTAACCCATAACCCCAACCCCCCTAACCCGGTTCCGGGTTGGAGCGAGCGGTCGCATCTACACTTCGGTCCGCAGGTAGTATAACTTTTCATTACATTTTCATTACATTTCATTATAGTACAACGGTTTGATTTGTCTAATCTTAGCAATTTCTTCTTAGCTAGCTACATAGCCATCTTTGTATCAAAGATAATTGCGTAATTATCGTATTTCGTCGTCCTAACGTAGTCTACACTGCTATCTGCCCAGCAGCTAGCTAACGTCTACTAGCACTGTAGAAACTATTACACTCAACTGAACGACTCGATTAGTGTAGTGTTAGCTAGCTACATAGCTGTCTTTGCTGTCTTCGTATCCAAGATAATTGTGTAGTTTAGAGTGTGTAGACAGAGTGATTATCTTAATTTACCGAGGTTAGCTAGCCAGCTATTTGTCGTCCTTAACGTAGGAGATACTGCTAGCTAGCTAGCCAACAGCTAGCCAACGTCTACTGAATAGAACTTCAACAACCCGGTCAACATTCCGCTTCACTCCACAGGTAGTATCACATTTTCATTTCACTTCATTACAGTACAACGGTTTGATTTGTTTGATCGTAGCTAGCTAGCTACATAGCCGTCTTTGTATCTAAGACAATTGTGTAGTCTAGAGCGATTTTCTAGGTTAGCTAGCCAGCTATTGTCGTTCTTTTAACGTAACGTAACGTAATCAACACTGATAGCTAGCCAGCTAGCCAGCTAGCCCCCGAATAGCAGCACTGTAGAAACTATTACACTCGATGTAAAGAATTGATTAGTGTAGTGTCAACAACGCAGCCACTGCCAGCTAGCCTACAAAGTCAACAACGCAGCCACTGCCAGCTAGCCTACTCCAGCAGTACTGTATCATTTCAATCATTTTAGTCAATAAGATTCTTGCTTCGTAAGCTTAACTTTCTGAACATTCGTGACGTGTAGTCCACTTGTCATTCCAATCTCCTTTGCATTAGCGTAGCCTCTTCTGTAGCCTGTCAACTATGTGTCTATCTATCCCTGTTCTCCCCTCTCTGCACAGACCATACAAACGCTCCACACCGCGTGGCCGCGGCCACCCTAATCTGGTGGTCCCAGCGCGCACGACCCACGTGGAGTTCCAGGTCTCCGGTAGCCTCTGGAACTGCCGATCTGCGGCCAACAAGGCAGAGTTCATCTCAGCCTATGCCTCCCTCCAGTCCCTCGACTTCTTGGCACTGACGGAAACATGGATCACCACAGATAACACTGCTACTCCTACTGCTCTCTCTTCGTCCGCCCACGTGTTCTCGCACACCCCGAGAGCTTCTGGTCAGCGGGGTGGTGGCACCGGGATCCTCATCTCTCCCAAGTGGTCATTCTCTCTTTCTCCCCGTACCCATCTGTCTATCGCCTCCTTTGAATTCCATGCTGTCACAGTTACCAGCCCTTTCAAGCTTAACATCCTTATCATTTATCACCCTCCAGGTTCCTCGGAGAGTTCATCAATGAGCTTGATGCCTTGATAAGCTCCTTTCCTGAGGACGGCTCACCTCTCACAGTCCTGGGCGACTTTAACCTCCCCACGTCTACCTTTGACTCATTCCTCTCTGCCTCCTTCTTTCCACTCCTCTCCTCTTTTGACCTCACCCTCTCAACATTCCCCCCTACTCACAAGGCAGGCAATACGCTCGACCTCATCTTTACTAGATGCTGTTCTTCCACTAACCTCATTGCAACTCCCCTCCAAGTCTCCGACCACTACCTTGTATCCTTTTCCCTCTCGCTCTCATCCAACACTTCCCACACTGCCCCTACTCGGATGGTATCGCGCCGTCCCAACCTTCGCTCTCTCTCCCCCGCTACTCTCTCCTCTTCCATCCTATCATCTCTTCCCTCTGCTCATACCTTCTCCAACCTATCTCCTGATTCTGCCTCCTCAACCCTCCTCTCTTCCCTTTCTGCATCCTTTGACTCTCTATGTCCCCTATCCTCCGGGCCGGCTCGGTCCTCCCCTCCCACTCCGTGGCTCGACGACTCATTGCGATCTCACAGAACAGTGCTCCGGGCAGCCGAGCGGAAATGGAGGAAAACTCGCCTCCCTGCGGACCTGGCATCCTTTCACTCCCTCCTCTCTACATTTTCCTCCTCTGCCTCTGCTGCTAAAGCCACTTTCTACCACTCAAATTCCAAGCATCTGCCTCTAACCCTAGGAAGCTCTTTGCCACCTTCTCCTCCCTCCTGAATCCTCCCCCCTCTCTGCAGATGACTTCGTCAACCATTTTGAAAAGAAGGTCGACGACATCCGATCGTCGTTTGCTAAGTCAAACGACACCGCTGGTTCTGCTCACACTGCCCTACCCTGTGCTCTGACCTCTTTCTCCCTCTCTCTCCAGATGAAATCTCGCTTCTTGTGACGGCCGGCCGCCCAACAACCTGCCCGCTTGACCCTATCCCCTCCTCTCTTCTCCAGACCATTTCCGGAGACCTTCTCCCTTACCTCACCTCGCTCATCAACTCATCCCTGACCGCTGGCTACGTCCCTTCCGTCTTCAAGAGAGCGAGAGTTGCACCCCTTCTGAAAAAACCTACACTCGATCCCTCCGATGTCAACAACTACAGACCAGTATCCCTTCTTTCTTTTCTCTCCAAAACTCTTGAACGTGCCGTCCTTGGCCAGCTCTATCCCGCTATCTCTCAGAATGACCTTCTTGATCCAAATCAGTCAGGTTTCAAGACTAGTCATTCAACTGAGACTGCTCTTCTCTGTATCACGGAGGCGCTCCGCACTGCTAAAGCTAACTCTCTCTCCTCTGCTCTCATCCTTCTAGACCTATCGGCTGCCTTCGATACTGTGAACCATCAGATCCTCCTCTCCACCCTCTCCGAGTTGGGCATCTCCGGCGCGGCCCACGCTTGGATTGCGTCCTACCTGACAGGTCGCTCCTACCAGGTGGCGTGGCGAGAATCTGTCTCCTCGCCACGCGCTCTCACCACTGGGGTCCCCCAGGGCTCTGTTCTAGGCCCTCTCCTATTCTCGCTATACACCAAGTCACTTGGCTCTGTCATAACCTCACATGGTCTCTCCTATCATTGCTATGCAGACGACACACAATTAATCTTCTCCTTTCCCCCTTCTGATGACCAGGTGGCGAATCGCATCTCTGGCAGACATATCAGTGTGGATGACAGATCACCACCTCAAGCTGAACCTCGACAAGACGGAGCTGCTCCTCCTCCCGGGGAAGGACTGCCCGTTCCATGATCTCGCCATCACGGTTGACAACTCCATTGTGTCCTCCTCCCAGAGCGCTAAGAACCTTGGCGTGATCCTGGACAACACCCTGTCGTTCTCAACTAACATCAAGGCGGTGGCCCATTCCTGTAGGTTCATGCTCTACAACATCCGCAGAGTACGACCCTGCCTCACACAGGAAGCGGCGCAGGTCCTAATCCAGGCACTTGTCATCTCCCGTCTGGATTACTGCAACTCGCTGTTGGCTGGGCTCCCTGCCTGTGCCATTAAACCCCTACAACTCATCCAGAACGCCGCAGCCCGTCTGGTGTTCAACCTTCCCAAGTTCTCTCACGTCACCCCGCTCCTCCGCTCTCTCCACTGGCTTCCAGTTGAAGCTTGCATCCGCTACAAGACCATGGTGCTTGCCTACGGAGCTGTGAGGGGAACGGCACCGCAGTACCTCCAGGCTCTGATCAGGCCCTACACCCAAACAAGGGCACTGCGTTCATCCACCTCTGGCCTGCTCGCCTCCCTACCACTGAGGAAGTACAGTTCCCGCTCAGCCCAGTCAAAACTGTTCGCTGCTCTGGCCCCCCAATGGTGGAACAAACTCCCTCACGACGCCAGGACAGCGGAGTCAATCACCACCTTCCGGAGACACCTGAAACCCCACCTCTTCAAGGAATACCTAGGATAGGATAAAGTAATCCTCCCCACCCCCCTTAAATGATTTAGATGCACTATTGTAAAGTGGCTGTTCTACTGGATGTCAGAAGGTGAATTCACCAATTTGTAAGTCGCTCTGGATAAGAGCGTCTGCTAAATGACTTAAATGTAAATGTAAATGTAACCCCCCTAACCCTAACCCCCCCTAACCCTAACCCTAACCCCCTACCCACTCCTAATTACACACGTGATTGAAAACATCCAGGACCAAAAGACTGACGAACACAGAAGTAAGTACATAGACAACGTGGAGCTAAAAAAAAGAAGGATCCGACAGAGTAAACTCCTACGTTGCACTATGCTTTCCACTTCCGTTGACAAGCGGACCTAGACATCATGACCATACCACTCGACATGGACACATGACAACCAGCCGAGGACCGGACCTGCATAAGGTACGCAACTCAAGGGTTTTGCCTGATCCTACGTCGAGCTGACTGACCTACCTAAACCTAACCTTAACCATTCTAACTCACTCTGTGAGTGCCCCAGAACTGATGCTACAGGCGAAACCAAGATGAAACTTCAACAGGAAATGAGCAGGATTTGAGGCTCTGTTTTTCATTGTCTCCTTATATGGCTGTGAATGCGCAAGGAATGAGCCTGCCCGATCTATCATTTCCAAGGTGTCTGCAGCATTGTGACATATTTGTAGGCATATCATTGGAAGATTGACCATAAGAGACTACATTTGCCAGGTGTCCGCCCGGTGTCCTCCGTCGAAATTGGTGCGTCATCTTCAACTGCACGTCTTTTTCCAAGCGATTCAGAGGAGAAAGTAGACATCCACAAACGATACATCAATGAAGAGATATGTGAAAAACACCTTGAGGATTGATTCTAAACAGCGTTTGCCGTGTTTCAGTCGATATTATTGAGTTAATTTGGAAAACAGTTCGCCATTTTGATGACTGAATTTTCATTTTTTTTGGTACCCAAATGTGATTTACAAAACGGAGAGATTTCTCCTACACAAAGAATCTTTCAGGAAAAACTGAACATTTGCTATGTAACTGAGAGTCTTGAATCCTTTTCTGCTTTTTGTGCAAATGTTGCCCGCTAAATGCTACGTTAGCTATCAATACTCTTACACAAATGCTTGTTTTGCTATGGTTCAAAAGCATATTTTGAAAATCTGAGATGAGTGTTGTTAAGAAAAGGCTAAGCTTGAGAGCTTGCACATTAATTTCATTTAATTTGCGATTTTCATAAATAGTTAACGTTACGTTATGCTAATGAGCTTGAGGCTATAACTGGATACAGGTTTTTTTCATAGCCAAACGTGAACAAAACGGAGCGATTTGTCCTACACAAAGAATCTTTCAGGAAAAAATGAACATTTGCTATCTAACTGAGTGTCTCCTCATTGAAAACATCCGAAGTTCTTCAAAGGTAAATGATTTTATTTGAATGATTTTCTTGTTTTTGTGAAAATGTTGCTGGCTGAATTCTAGGCTTATAGCTATGCTAGCTATCAATACTCTTACACAAATGCTTGTTTTGCTATGGTTGAAAAGCATATTTTGAAAATCTGAGATGAGTGTTATTAACAAAAGTCTAAGCTTGAGAGCAAATATATTTATTTCATTTCATTTGCCATTTTCATGAATAGTTAACATTGCGTTATGCTAATGAGCTTGAGGCTATAAATAGGATCCCGGATCCGGGATTGCTCGACGCAAGAAGTTAATGAACACAATGAACAAGTTGGAGGACAAAACACCAGAACTCATTGAAGTCGCTGATTTAATGAAGGATGAGAAAGACCAGGTGAGAAAGTTGGAAAATGTGACCTCTAAACAAAAGGAGGACATCGCTTCACTGGATCTCTCACTCCACACTCGAGACCTCTCACTGCAAACCATGACAGATAAGTATGAGGCCAAGCGGAGCAAGGGCGACACCTATGTGTATAAAATAAACACCCTCAACTCCCAGGTGGACTCTGCAATGCAGCAGAACACCACCCTTAGGTATCATCTGGAGGAATTCCATAACAGTCACTCGCTATCGCGGGACAACCAAAGCAAGCAACCTAGCTCACATCTGGCGCTCAGAGACCGAGGTAATGTAGATGACAGGGGATTTCAGCCTCTTTCTCTTAGCACAGTGAATTGGGGCCTCCTCGCCAACACAATCACAGCATGACTTTTCCTCTTAGCCTTTCGGCCCACAATTCCCCACGGGAGAGTGCAGATGCGCACTTGGCGGGGATCGCCTTGACAAAATCGTCAAAAACTCCCGCATCTTTGACCCCGTTCCGGGAGAGCCAAACAACATTGAGATATTCTTAGCAGACATAGAGGACGCCTTGGATGGCTACCCAAATGCTACGAATGCAGACAGGCTCTACCATTTGAAACGAAAGTCCAACAGACATGTGACAAGGTTCATCCGTCTACAAGAGCAACACATGCAAAACGACTATGCTAAACTTGCCACGGTTTTGACAAATAGAATTCAGTGGTTCTGCGACTCGCAAACACTATAGCTCGGCTAACAATATCAGACAAGCTCAAAATGAACATCCCCAAGCCTACTATCACCGGCTTCGTTCAGCTTACTTTGGCATGCTCACTGAAACCGGAATAGAAGATCGATTGCCATTTAAGAACAAATTCAAGAAGTACGACATTGCTGTAAAGACATCTCTGAGGATCAATTTGTAAATGTTGATGTAATATTTAAAATAGTACAACAAAGTAAATCCTATATAGATTTGGCCATACAAGCAGAACTTATTGGACAGCTGCTGCTTAGCACTGGATTTCTTCAAATGCTGCTTCCGAAGAAATGACATGCACCTGCATGTTAAAACTCGGTTGCAACCAAAAACCCACAAGAATAAACCAGCAGATCAGTTGAACTTCCGCTTTTATTGAGTCAAACGAGTTAGATACCAGACAGCTGCGTCTAGGTTCTTTACTCTTGGCCCAATGAAATATCGATGTATCAGGAACATTGAAAATAGCAAGGCTGGTAATTAATATTTATCTTAAGAATATAGACCCATTGAATTGTAAGAAACTTGAGTACAGTAAACTCTAGTATAGTTCAGAACAGTACAGGAAAGTTGAGTAGAGTTCAGTACAGTATAGTTCCATGGCGTGCCTAGGAGGTGTGAGTCACTTGAGTGGGTTGAGTCACTGACGTGATCTTCCTGTCCAGATTGGTGCCCTCCCCTGGGTTGTGACGTGGCGGAGATGTTTGTGGGCTATACTCAGCCTTGTCTCAGGATGGTAAGTTGGTGGTTGAAGATATCCCTCTAGTAGTGTGGTGGCTGTGCTTTGGCAAAGTGGGTGGGGTTATATTCTGCCTGTTTGGCCCTGACCGGGGTATCGTTGGACGGGGTCACAGTGTCTCCCGACCCCTCCTGTCTCAGCCTCCAATATTTATGCTGCAGTAGTTTGTGTCTCGGGGGGCTAGGGTTAGTCTGCTATATCTGGAGTATTTCTCCTGTCTTATCCGGTGTCCTGTGTGAATTTAAGTATGCTCTCTCTAATTCGCTCTTTCTCTCTCTCGGATGACCTGAGCCTTAGGACCATGCCTCGGGACTACCGAGCCTGATGACTCCGTGCTGTCCCCAGTCCACCTGGCCGTGCTGCTGCTCCAGTTTCAACTGTTCTGCCTGCGGCTTTGGAACCTGGACCTGTTCACCGGACGTGCTACCTGTCCCAGACCTGCTGTTTTCAACTCTCTAGAGACAGCAGGAGCGGTAGAGATACTCAATGATCGGCTATGAAAAGCCAACTGACATTTACTCCTGAGGTGCTGACTTGCTGCACCCTCAACCACCACTGTGATTATTATTATTTGACCCTGCTGGTCATCTATGAACATTTTGGCCATGTTCTGTTATCTCCACCCAGCACAGCCAGAAGAGGCCACCCCTCATAGCATCTCCCCTCATAGTTCCTCTCTAGGATTCTCCATAGGTTCTGGCCTTTCTAGGTAGTTTTTCCTAGCTACCGTGCTTCTACACCTGCATTGCCTGCTGTTTGGGGTTTTAGGCTGGGTTTCTGTACAGCACTTTGAGATATCAGCTGATGTAAGAAAGGCTTCAAAAATACATTTGATTGATTACATTCTACTTTGCCGTACTGAACTCTACTTTACTGTACTCTACTGTCCTTTGGTTAAAAAAAAACGACCATACTGTATTAAGACAAGCTTTTATTCATGGCTTATATACATTGGAAATGACAAGTAGACCAACAAGCCTTACATTCATAAAATGTGTAGAGTAATTTCAGTTGTACAGACTGATTGTCAAAATAGTTAGATCTGTGCTTAGTCTACTCAAATATGAGTTTTAAATCACACTGCAAATACAGAAGAAATTGTCTTGAAAAATGTTGGCCGCAATCAGGATCAAATCCGATTATTTTGTCACATGTCAAGAACAGTTGTAGACTAACAGTGAAATGCTTACTACTGGGGTAAAGGACCCCACCAGAGGGCAATGCGTCCCCATTTTGACTTAATTCCTGTTCTAGAGCGGAAACTCTATTTTAGGTTCCACCTCCAAAGAATAAGGGAGACTACATATTCACGAATTGGGGGTGGGAAGGAACATCGTCACGTGGAGAAACATCAACAAATAAGGCACTGACAGCTGTCAGTGTAGCTGGCTAGCTAATGTGTTGATGTTAGGGTTAGCCAGCTGGCTGGTTCTGGATATGTCATAAGCATTTAGGTAAAACTTTGCAACAAATGGAAACCAGTATCTTTGACTTCGCCATCTATTGTTATCTAAAGTTTTAGCATTTTCATATAAATAAATGGAATAAGACAATACTCGGGTAATATAGATAACTATTGAAAGGTTTGGGATAGAGATGTGCTTCCTTCATTGTTATGGACACTGTGCAACCTTTGGTAGGTAGGCTGCGGTACAGCAAAGCCAAGTCAGCTGTGCTCATGGTTCTCACAGGGGAAGTGAAACGACTTTGCACATGATGCACTCCGCAAATGGCATGTAACAACACCCTGAGCGCATTGGACATGAAACACCAATACAAATGTAACAGCACAACAACACAGATTAATGAGTTCCTTGACACCAGTCTCAACGTCATCAGTGAAGAGGCGACTGGTAACATGACTGAATACAAACAATGCAGCTATTCCCTCCGTAAGGCTATCAAACAAGCTAAGCGTCAGTACAGAGACAAAGTAGAATCCCAATTCAACGGCTCAGACACAAGAGGCATGTGGCAGGGTCTACAGTCAATCACGGACTACAGGAAGAAATCCAGCCCAGTCACGGACCAGGATGTCTTGCTCCCAGGCAGACTAAATAACTTTTTAGCCCGCTTTGAGGACAATACAGTGCCACTGACACTGCCTGCAACGGAAAAATGCGGTCTCTCCTTCACTGCAGCCGAGGTGAGTAAAACATTTAAACATGTTAACCCTCGCAAGGCTGCAGGCCCAGATGGCATCCCCAGCCGCGCCGTCAGAGCATGCGCAGACCAGCTGGCTGGTGTGTTTACGGACATATTCAATCAATCCCTATACCAGTCTGCTGTTCCCACATGCTTCAAGAGGGCCACCATCGTTCCTGTTCCCAAGAAAGCTAAGGTAACTGAGCTAAACGACTACCGCCCCGTAGCACTCACTTCCGTCATCATGAAGTGCTTTGAGAGACTAGTCAAGGACCATATCACCTCCACCCTACCTGACTCCCTAGACCCACTCCAATTTGCTTACCGCTCAAATAGGTCCACAGACGATGCAATCTCAACCACAATGCACACTGCCCTAACCCATCTGGACAAGAGGAATACCTATGTGAGAATGCTGTTCATCGACTACAGCTCGGCATTCAACACCATAGTACCCTCCAAGCTCGTCATCAAGCTCGAGACCCTGGGTCTCGACCCCGCCCTGTGCAACTGGGTACTGGACTTCCTGACGGGCCGCCCCCAGGTGGTGAGGGTAGGTAACAACATCTCCTCCCCGCTGATCCTCAACACTGGGGCCCCACAAGGGTGTGTTCTGAGCCCTCTCCTGTACTCCCTGTTCAACCACGACTGCATGGCCACGCACGCCTCCAACTCAAATCATCAAGTTTGCGGACGACACAACAGTGGTAGGCTTGATTACCAACAACGACGAGACGGCCTACAGGGAGGAGGTGAGGGCCCTCGGAGTGTGGTGTCAGGAAAATAACCTCACACTCAACGTCAACAAAACTAAGGAGATGATTGTGGACTTCAGGAAACAGCAGAGGGAACACCCCCTATCCACATCGATGGAACAGTAGTGGAGAGAGTAGCAAGTTTTAAGTTCCTCGCCATACACATCACAGACAAACTGAATTGGTCCACTCACACAGACAGCATCGTGAAGAAGGCGCAGCAGCGCCTCTTCAACCTCAGGAGGCTGAAGAAATTCGGCTTGTCACCAAAAGCACTTACAAACTTCTACAGAGGCACAATCGAGAGCATCCTGGCGGGCTGTATCACCGCCTGGTACGGCAACTGCTCCGCCCTCAACCGTAAAAGGCTCTCCAGAGGGTAGTGAGGTCTGCACAACGCATCATCGGGGGCAAACTACCTGCCCTCCAGGACACCTACACCACCTGATGTTACAGGAAGGCCATAAAGATCATCAAGGACATCTACCACCCGAGCCACTGCCTGTTCACCCCGCTATCATCCAGAAGGCGAGGTCAGTACAGGTGCATCAAAGCTGGGACCGAGAGACTGAAAAACAGCTTCTATCTCAAGGCCATCAGACTGTTAAACAGCCACCACTAACATTGAGTGGCTGCTGCCTACACACTGACACTGACTCAACTCCAGCCACTTTAATAATGGGAATTGACGGGAAATGTTGTAAATATATCACTAGCCACTTTAAACAATGCTACCTTATATAATGTTACTTACCCTACATTATTCATCTCATATTCATACCTATATACTGTACTCTATATCATCGACTGCATCCTTATGTAATACATGTATCACTAGCCACTTTAACTATGCCACTTTGTTTACATACTCATCTCACATGTATATACTGTACTCGATACCATCTACTGTATCTTGCCTATGCTGCTCTGTACCATCACTCACTCATATATCCTTATGTACATATTCTTTATCCCCTTACACTGTGTACTAGACAGTAGATTAGGAATTGTTAGTTAGATTACTTGTTGGTTATTACTGCATTGTCGGAACTAGAAGCACAAGCATTTCGCTACACTCGCATTAACATCTGCTAACCATGTGTATGGTGACAAATAAAATTTGATTTGATTTGACTCCGGGATGCTGGCCTTCTAGGCACAGTTCTTCTGTCCAGTGTCTGTTCTTTTGCCCATGTTAATCTTCTCTTTTTATTGGCCAGTCTGAGATACGGCTTTTTCTTTGTAACTCTGCCTAAAAGGCCAGTATCCCAGAGTCGCCTCCTCACTGTTGCAACAAACTGGTGTTTTGCGGGTACTATTTAATGAAGCTGCCAGTTGAGGACTTGTGTGGTATCCGTTTCTCAAACTAGACACTCTAATGTACTTATCCTCATACTAATTTGGGCATAACAAGAATAGACTGACGAGTTTCAGACGAAAGTCCTTTGTTTCTGGCCATTTTGAGCCTGTAATCGAACCCACAAATTCTGATGCTAGATACTCAACTAGTCTAAAGGCAGACAGTTGTATTGCTTCTTTAATCAGGACAACCGTTTTCCTCTGTGCTAACATAATTGCAAAAGGCTTTTCTAATGATCAATTAGCCTTTTAAAATGATCAACTTGGATTAGCTAAGACAACATGCCATTGGAACACCGGAGTTATGGTTGCTGATAACGGGCTTCTGTAGATATTCCATTTTTTTTAAATCAGCAGTTTCCAGCTACAAGTCATTTACAACATTAACAATGTATACACTGGATTTCTGATCAATTTCATGTTATTTTAAATTGACAAAAAATGTGCTTCCTTTCAAGAACAAGGACATTTCTAAGTGACCCCAAACTTTTGAATGGAAGAGTATATCATACTTTGACAAGAATTATGAGGTAAATCATTGTACAACACCATGGGTAAGCTCTGGCCATCATCGTTCAGCTTGAATAAGTGGATTTCAGTTGAAATGGGTGTTTTAACATGGACATCAGCTTTAGGGAGCAGTAATATAGTGGCCAATTGTAGTTGAAATTGAGATCAACTGGGCGGGTAATCTTAGCGCATATTATTGGTTTAACGAGAGATCACCTGGTGTTGAGACTGTTGGTTGTAATTGACCCACAAAGTCCTTTTGGAAAAATTATAACATCCTTGAATTCTCTCTCCAGTCATGTAATATGAACAAATATGTAGTACGATGGAGTAGGAATAAATACTTAACTTACATTTAAACACATTTTACTCAAAAGTGATTGCTCACGACACATTGTACATTGTATTGTAGTTTGTAGTTATATAGGCTAACCCTAGGGGGTATGCAGTACCTTATACAAGAAACAAGCTGTAAAGTACCTGGGAAAGATGCGTCTGTGATATATCCCCATAATGTAATTTAATTTCTTTTCAGTTTCATTTCTTTGACATTCAGAGGCTGACTTTGCTTGGGAAGTAATCTAATTTTGTCACTATCAATTGATTAAGCTAGTCACTATCTGTACAATAGTAGATGTTTAACCCAGACCATTTTTAGGGAAACACTTATTACCTTCTCTCATTAGGTTAAGTCTAATGACGTCTCAGATGGAACTATTTTCAAATGGGGATCATTTTGTTGCAAACAAGGCACACTTTGGCATTGGAGAAATATGTTAAGATGAACACATAGGCCTATCTCTGTCCATTCTCAGTCTGTAATTTGTTGTATTACAAAAATATTATGCTAATATGTTAAATTACATAGAATTGCATGGAATGTTAATG
This sequence comes from Oncorhynchus masou masou, assembly GCF_036934945.1. Lineage (NCBI taxonomy): Eukaryota > Metazoa > Chordata > Actinopteri > Salmoniformes > Salmonidae > Oncorhynchus > Oncorhynchus masou. Next base: position 35,605 of record NC_088214.1, read on the forward strand.
ACACTTAATTATTTCTCTGTGCTGCAAATACGATGATAGATCTGATAGCTTCCACTATAAATTAAATCGTTCCACCCCTACTCTTGTCTACGGTGGTCTGCAAACCCACAAACTCCTGGCCTGCAACCCCATGCACTATCAAAATTATAACTTTGCCATGTAATGCTTACAGGACAAAGAACAGTTTTTAAAACGACATATCTAAAGTTTTAGTCTATCCAAGAATTGAGGGTAAATTGTAGACATGTTCTCTGCTTTCCATTTCATTTTAATTATTATTTTGGGTATAGGGGATGGTTCAGGCAGGGCCATCCATTCTCATTTCAGATAGGTCCAATTTTCCCCATGTAACTTACTATAAATAATGTTCACTCCCTAGCCCTAGGGGACATGGGCTAGCCCTAAAGTCTTCCTCAACGATGGTATAAAAACCAATAACAACGCAGTGAATCCTGATGATGTAATCTATTTAGAACATGCTTAACCTTGTCACCAGGCTCGATTTGCTGACATATAGAGCCTGGTAACACTGCTGTAAAGACTTGAAAGGGGTGTAGTTAAAATCGAGGCGTGAGAGGGAGCGAGCTGGCTATAGCTGTATTATGGGAATTTGAGAAATGGCAGTGTTCGATCACTTAACCATATTATTTTTGGGAAGCTCAACTGATTCTGTGTTTGGGCATATACAGTTTATAAGTGAAAAAAAATCTAAGATGCATACTTTCAGATTGTGCTAACTCACTTTGTTGTTTAAATCACTTGCTCTGCTTGGCACATTAACCTCAACAATGGAGGGGAGAGGTTCTAAGGGTTCTGCTAGATGGTGATGGACTGAGCGATCAGCCAATTAAAACGGACTGTTTACCAGTGGTGGAATAAGTACCCAATTTTCATCCTTGAGCAAAAGTAAAAAGATACCTTAATAGAAAATGGCTCAAGTAAAAGTGAAAGTCAACCAATAAAATACTACTAGAGTAAAAGTCTAAAAGTATTTGGTTTTAAATGTACTTAAGTATCAAAAGTAAAATAATAAATAATAGAAAATTCCTTATATTAAGCAAACCAGACAACATGATTTTCTTGTGTTTTAAATTTACAAATAGCCAGGTGCACAGTTCAACACTCAGATATAATTTGCAAAATAAGCATTTGTGTTTAGTGAGTCTGCCAGATCAGAGGCAGTAGTGATGACCAGGGATGTTATCTTGATAAGTGTGTGAATTAGACGATTATCCTGTGCAGCTAAGCATTCAAAATGTGATGTGTACTTTTGGGTGTCAGGGAAAATGTAAGGAGTAAAAAGTACATTATTTTCTTTAGGAATGTAGTGGAGTAAAAGTTGTCAAAAACATAAATAGTAAATAAAAGTACAGATAAAATGTACTTTACACCACTTCTGCTTTCACTGATCCTGCCATAGACTCCCCGTCAAGTCCAGTTCTGAGGCGCTGTGAAACCAGACGTCTCGACAGAGAGAGAGTGTCTGGTGGGCAAGACTAGAACATGCTATCTCTGCGGAAGAGGCGGAACTTGGTCAGGAAGTTGAAGTAGGTGAATGTAAGGCAGACCAACAGGTTCTTCATTGGGTAAAGCAGGGGTGTGATGAAGCCGTGGACAGAGATCAGAGCGAGGCGCAGCAGCAGGAAAGGCAGGTCCTGCAGGAAAAAGCCAGCTGATGGCAGTAGAGCGCTGTGAGGCGTCACTGCCAGACGGAGACAGGACAGAAATGCCAGGATGTAGACAGCAAACACCCAGCCAGAGTAAAACACATCTGGAATTCCCGCCACGCGCACCAGCTCTACCACATCCATCCAGAACAGGAAGCTGTGAACAATCACCTCTGACCTCATATCCTGGGACCACAGGACACTGAGCGGGCCAGAGTGGGAGTGTGACGAGGAGTACAGGTAGGCCGCGCTGGTTGGTCGTGAGCCGACTGCTTCCTGGTCTCTCCACCTCCCTGTAGCAGAACCGTTCCCCAACACCCCATTCTGCCCCCTCTCATAGTACAGTTGGCCCGACACGCTGTTCACCTGCTCCAGGTGGGTCAGAACAGGACCCGGCATGTCCAGATCCATTTCCATACGGTCTGCTGGAGGAGACAACAGGACATCATTATATTGTAGTATCAGTGGTGCCCACATTGATCATGTCCCTGCTTAGAATAATAAAAATAGACTTATTTTATTGAAATTGGTCATGCCTTTCATCAAATAGCAGAAAACAGATCATTCAGTCGGAATTTTTACCAGTTACAGACCATGGCAATATTATCTATATCAGGGATGTCAAACTCATTTGACCGCATTTGGTCTTCAACGAGGTCCGGAGGGCCACATTGAAAATGTGTTCTATTTCCTCGCTGACAAAATGTGGGAAAAAATCATCTCAATGAATTGTTATGGGAATTTTTGATGCTCTCTGACTGTTTAGCTTTTTCAGCGAGCTGGACCGTCAAGAAACAATATGAATGTAGGTCCATCATCATTACTACAGTTTCCATTTGGATTTAGTCATTTCTAAAAAGGTCCAATGCAGCTGTCTTTTTATCTCAAAAAATATTTGATTCTGTATAATTCTGGCCCTTCTTTGGACACCATGTTAGCTAACCTCCAGACAAGCTTGAATGCCGTACAACACTCCTTTCTAGGCCTACAACTGCTCATAAAACTAAATGCATGCTCTTCAACCGATCGCTGCGCGCACCTGCACGCCAGTCTGGCATTACTACTCTGGACGGTTTTGACTTAGAATATGTGGACAACTACAAATACCTAGATGTCTGGTTAGACTGTAAACTCTCCTTCCAGACTCACATTAAGCATCTCCAATCCAAAATTAAATCTAGAACCGGCTTCCTATTTCGCAACAAAGCATCATTCACTCATGCTGCTAAACATACCCTTGTAAAACTGACTATCCTACCAATCCTTGACTTCGGCGATGTCATTTACAAAATAGCCTCCAACACACTACTCAGCAAATTGGATGCAGTCTACCATAATGCCATCCATTTTGTCACCAAAGCCCCATATACCACTGTGACCTGTATGCTCTCGTTGGCTGGCCCTCGCTTTGTATTCATCGCCGAACCCACTGGCTCCAGGTCATCTATAAGTCTTTGCTAGGTAAAGCCCCACCTTATCTCAGCTCACTGGTCACCATAGCAGCAATCACCCGTCGCACACGCTTCAGCAGGTATATTTCACTGGTCACCCCCAAAGCCTATTCCTCCTTTGGCCGCCTTTCCTTCCAGGTATCTGCTGCCAATGACAGGAACGAATAGCAAAAATCACTGAAGATGGAGACATATTTCACTCACTAACTTTAAGCATCAGCTGTCAGAGCAGCTCACAGATCATTGCACCTGTACATAGCCCATCTGTAAATAGCCCATCCAACGACCTCATCCCCATATTGTTATAATTTATTTATTTTTGCTCCTTTTCACCCCAGTATCTCTACTTGCACATTCGTCTTCTGCACATCTATCACTCCAGTGTTTAAATTCTAATTACTTCGCCACTACGGCCTACTTATTGCCTTACCTCATTTGTACACACTGTATATAGATTTTTTTCCTGTTGTGTTATTGACTGTACGTTTGCTTATTCCATGTGCTATAAATTCACAGACAACACAAAGATTCCTTGATGTCCTTCCAGATTCCCTCTGTCTACCCAAGGACGCCAGAGGACAAAAATCAGTTAACCACCTAACTGAGGAACTCAATTTAACCTTGCGCAATACCCTAGATGCAGTTGCACCCCTAAAAACTAAAAACATTTCTCATAAGAAACTAGCTCCCTGGTACACAGAAAATACCCGAGCTCTGAAGCAAGCTTCCAGAACATTGGAACGGAAATGGCGCCACACCATACTGGAAGTCTTCCGACTAGCTTGGAAAGACAGTACCGAAGAGCCCTTACTGCAGCTCGATCATCCTATTTTTCTAACTTAATTGAGGAAAATAAGAACAATCCGAAATTCCTTTTTGATACTGTCGCAAAGCTAACTAAAAAGCAGCATTCCCCAAGAGGATGGCTTTCACTTTAGCAGTGATAAATTCATGAATTTCTTTGAGGAAAAGATTATGATTATTAGAAAGCAAATTATGGACTCCTCTTTAAATCTGCGTATTCCTTCAAAGCTCAGTTGTCCTGAGTCTGCACAACTCTGCCAGGACCTAGGATCAAGAGAGATGCTCAAGTGTTTTAGTACTATATCTCTTGACACAATGATGAAAATAATCATGGCCTCTAAACCTTCAAGCTGCATACTGGACCCTATTCCAACTAAACTACTGAAAGAGCTGCTTCCTGTGCTTGGCCCTCCTATGTTGAACATAATAAACGGCTCTCTATACACCGGATGTGTACCAAACTCACTAAAAGTGGCAGTAATAAAGCCTCTCATGAAAAAGCCAAACCTTGACCCAGAGAATATAAAAAACTAAATCGGCCTATATCAAATCTTCCATTCCTCTCAAAATTATTAGAAAAGGCTGTTGCGCAGCAACTCACTGCCTTCCTGAAGACGAACAATGTATACGAAATGCTTCAGTCTGGTTTTAGACCCCATCATAGCACTGAGACTGCACTTGTGAAGGTGGTAAATTACATTTTAATGGCATCGGATCGAGGCTCTGCATCTGTCCTCGTGCTCCTAGACCTTAGTGCTGCTTTTGATACCATTGATCACCACATTCTTTTGGAGAGATTGGAAACCCAAATTGGTCTACACGGACAAGTTCTGGCCTGGTTTGGATCTTATCTGTCGGAAAGATATCAGTTTGTCTCTGTGAATGGTTTGTCCTCTGACAAATCAACTGTAAATTTCGGTGTTCCTCAAGGTTCCGTTTTAGGACCACTATTGTTTTCATTATATATTTTACCTCTTGGGGATGTTATTCGAAAACATAATGTTAACTTTCACTGCTATGCGGATGACACACAGCTGTACATTTCAATGAAACATGGTGAAGCCCCAAAATTGCCCTTGCTCGAAGCATGTGTTTCAGACATAAGGAAGTGGATGGCTGCAAACTTTCTACTTTTAAATTCAGACAAAACAGAGATGTTTGTTCTAGGTCCCAAGAAACAAAGAGATCTTCTTGAATCTGACAATTAATCTTAATGGTTGTACAGTCGTCTCAAATAAAACTGAAGGACCTCGGCGTTACTCTGGACCCTGATCTCTCTTTTGAAGAACATATCAAGACCATTTCAAGGACAGCTTTTTTCCATCTACGTAACATTGCAAAAATCAGAAACTTTGTCCAAAAATGATGCAGAAAAATGTATCCATGCTTTTGTCACTTCTAGGTTAGACTACTTGCAATGCTCTACTTTCCGGCGACCCGGATAAAGCACTAAATAAACTTCAGTTAGTGCTAAATACGGCTGCTAGAATCCTGACTAGAACCAAAAAAATGTATCATATTACTCCAGTGCTAGCCTCCCTACACTGGCTTCCTGTCAAAGCAAGGGCTGATTTCAAGGTTTTACTGCTAACCTACAAAGCATTACATGGGCTTGCTCCTACCTATCTCTGATTTGGTACTGCCGTACATACCTACACGTACGCTACGGTCACAAGATGCAGGCCTCCTAATTGTCCCTAGAATTTCTAAGCAAACAGCTGGAGGCAGGGCTTTCTCCTATAGAGCTCCATTTTTATGGAACGGTCTGCCTACCCATGTCAGAGACGCAAACTCGGTCTCAACCTTTAAGTCTTTACTGAAGACTCATCTCTTCAGTGGGTCATATGATTGAGTGTAGTCTGGCCCAGGAGTGGGAAGGTGAACGGAAAGTTTCTGGAGCAACGAACCGCCCTTGCTGTCTCTGCCTGGCCGGCTCCCCTCTTTCCACTGTGATTCTCTGCCTCTAACCATATTACAGGGGCTGAATCACTGGCTTACTGGGGCTCTCTCATGCCGTCCCTGGAGGGGGTGCGTCACCTGAGTGGGTTGATTCACTGATGTGGTCATCCTGTCTGGGTTGGCGCCCCCCCCTTGGGTTGTGCCATGGTGGAGATCTTTGTGGGCTATACTCAGCCTTGTCTCAGGATGGTAAGTTGGTGGTTGAAGATATCCCTCCAGTGATGTGGGGGCTGTGCTTTGGCAAAGTGGGTGGGGTTATATCCTTCCTGTTTGGCCCTGTCCGGGGGTGTCCTCAGATGGGGCCACAGTGTCTCCTGACCCTCCTGTCTCAGCCTCCAGTATTTATGCTGCAGTAGTTTGTGTCGGGGCGCTAGGGTCAGTTTGTTATATCTGGAGTACTTCTCCTGTCCTATTCGGTGTCCTGTGTGAATCTAAGTGTGCGTTCTCTAATTCTCTTTCTCTCTCTCTCTCTCCGAGGACCTGAGGCCTAGGACCATGCTCCAGGACTACCTGACGACTCCTTGCTGTCCCCAGTCTACCTGGCCGTGCTGCTGCTCCAGTTTCAACTGCTCTGCCTTATTATTGTTCGACCATGCTGGTCATTTATGAACATTTGAACATCTTGGCCATGTTCTGTTATAATCTCCACCCGGCACAGCCAGAAGAGGACTGGCCACCCCACATAGACTGGTTCCTCTCTAGGTTTCTTCCTAGGTTTTGGCCTTTCTAGGGAGTTTTAGCCACCGTGCTTCTACACCTGCATTGCTTTGCTGTTTGGGGTTTTCGGCTGGGTTTCTGTACAGCACTTTGAGATATCAGCTGATGTACAAAGAGCTATATAAATACATTTGATTTAATCACTCCCATGTTCCAATGGCACATTTTGTTAGCTAATACAAGTTGATCATTTTAAAAGCCAAATTGATCATTCGAAAAGCCTTTTGCGTTTATGTTAGCACAGCTGAAAACTTGTCCTGACTAAAGAAGCAATAAAAAAATGTCATTCTGTTGAGTATCTGGAGCATCAGCATTTGTGGTTTTGACTACAGGCTCAAAATGTCCAGAAACAAAGCACTTTATTCTGAAACTAGTCAGTCTACACCTCACAAGTCCTCAACTGACATCTTCATTAAATAGTACCCGCAAAACACCAGTGTCATCGTCAACAGTGAAGAGGTGACTCCGGGATGCTGGCCTTCTAGGCAGAGTTGCAATGAAAAAGCCATATCTCAGACTGGCCAATAAAAATAAAAGATTAAGATGGGCAAAAGAACACAGACACTGGACAGAGGAACTGCCTAGAAGGCCAGTACTCCGGAGTCGCCTCTTCACTGTTGACGTCGAGACTGGTGTTTTGCGGGTACTATTTAATGAAGCTGCCAGTTGAGGACTTGTAAGGCATCTGTTTCTCAAACTAGACACTAATGTACTTCTCCTCGTGCTCAGTTGGGCACCGGGGCCTCCCACTCTTTTTATTCTGGTTAGATCCAGTTTGCTCTGTTCTGTGAAGGGAGTCGTACACAGCATTGTACGAGATCTTCAGTTTCTTAGCAATTTCTTGCATGGAATAGCCTTAATTTCTCAGAACAAGAATAGACTGACGAGTTTCAGAAGAAAGTGCTTTGTTTCTAGACATTTTGAGCCTGTAATCGAACGCACAAATGCTGATGCTCCAGATACTTAACTAGTCTGAAGGCCAGCTTTGTTGCTTCTTTAATCAGAACAGTTTTCAGCTGTGCTAAAATAATTGCATAAGGTTTTTCTAATGATCAATTAACCTTTTAAAATGATCAACTTTGATTAGCTAACACAACGTGCCATTGGAAAACAGGAGTGATGGTTGCTGACAATGGGCCTCTGTACGCCTATATAGATATTCCACTCAAAATCAGCCATTTCCAGCTACAATAGTAATTTACAACATTAACAATGGTCTACACTGTATTTCTGATCAATTTGATTTTTTTTGACTGCACTGGGCCTTTAAAATATTTTAACATTTGTAAAGGCAGTTTCTTGGCAATTTCTTCTTCAAATTCATTTCTCAGAACAAGAACAGGACATTTCAAGGAAATTTCTAAGTGACCCCAAACTTTTGAAAGGTAGTGTACATCACTAGTAGTATCAGTAGCAGATATACACCACCAGTAGCATATATAAATTAATAGCAGCAGATATGCATCACTAGTGGCAGATATGCATCACTAGTGGCAGATATGCATCACTAGTGGCAGATATGCATCACTAGTGGCAGATATGCATCACTAGTAGCATCAGTAGCAGATATACATTACTAGTAGCAGATTTATCACTACCATCTGAAGTAAGTGAGGCAGTAACAACAGTACCACACCCAGTGAGGCAGTAACAACGGTACCACGCCAAGTGAGGCAGTAAGAAAGGTACCATGCCAAGTGAGGCAGTAACAACAGTACCATGCCAAGTGAGGCAGTAACAACGGTACCATGCCAAGTGAGGCAGTAACAACGGTACCATGCCCAGTGAGGCAGTAACAACGGTACCATGCCCAGTGAGGCAGTAACAACGGTACCATGCCCAGTGAGGCAGTAACAACGGTACCATGCCCAGTGAGGCAGTAACAACGGTACCATGCCAAGTGAGGCAGTAACAACGGTACCATGCCAAGTGAGGCAGTAACAACGGTACCATGCCCAGTGAGGCAGTAACAACAGCACCATGCCAAGTGAGGCAGTAACAACGGCACCATGCCCAGTGAGGCAGTAACAACGGTACCATGCCCAGTGAGGCAGTAACAACGGTACCATGCCCAGTGAGACAGTAACAACGGTACCATGCCCAGTGAGGCAGTAACAACGGCACCATGCCCAGTGAGGCAGTAACAACGGCACCATGCCCAGTGAGGCAGTAACAACGGCACCATGCCCAGTGAGGCAGTAACAACGGCACCATGCCCAGTGAGGCAGCAACAACAGTACCTTGCCCAGTGAGGCAGCAACAACAGTACCTTGCCCAGTGAGGCAGCACGGCCGGATCCTCTCGATGATGTCCACACAGATGAGAGAGAAGAGCACAAGAGAGACCGGCAGCTCAGAGAAGTGGTCCTGTCTGTACTGGGGTCCCTTATCCACCTGCACCTGAATGGACCAACGTAGAGCGAGATTGAGTTCGGGTTTAGGGCTACGGGATAAGGTTAGATGTCAGGGGTTAAGGTTAGGGTTAGATGTCAGGGGTTAAGGCAGTTCAGAGAAGTGGTCCTATCTGTACTGTGATTCTTTATCCACCTGCACCTGCATGGAGCAACTTAGAGAGAAACAGTTAAGGGTAAGGGCTTGGGGTTAGGATTTGGGGTTAGAGTTCAAGGGTTAAGAAAGCGCAGAGTATCTTTCCACCTGCATCAGAGAAAATGTCTTCTGTAACCATGTGTCAAATCAAATTGTATTTGTCACATGCGCCAAATACAACAGGTATTCAACGCTTACTTAGAAGCCCTTAAACAACAATGTAGTTAAGAAAATGCCTAAAAGAAAGTAAGAGATAAGAACAACAAATAATTAAAGAGCAGCAGTAAATAACAATAGCGGGGCTATATACAGGGGGTACCAGTAAAGAGTCAATGTGCGGGGGCACCGGTGTTGAGGTAATTGAGGTAAAATGTACATGTGCAGTCATGGCCAAAAGTTTTAAGAATGACACAAATATTAATTTCCACAAAGTTTGGTGCTTCAGTGTCTAGATATTTTTGTCAGATGTTACTATTGAATACTGAAGTATAATTACAAGCATTTCATAAGTGTCAAAGGCTTTTATTGACAATTACATGAAGTTGATGCAAAGAGTCAAGATTTGCAGTGTTGACCCCTCTTTTTCAAGTCCTCTGCAATCCGCCTTGGCATGCTGTCAATTAACTTCTGGGCCACATCCTGGCTGATGGGCAGCCCATTCATGCATAATCAATGCTTGGAGTTTGTCAGAATTTGTGGGTTTTTGTTTGTCCACCCAACTTTTGTAGTTTGACCACAAGTTCTCAATGGGATTAAGGCACATATGTCAGAGTCAAGGCCCGCGGGCCACATCCGGCCCGCGAGAAGGTTTTTTACGGCCCCTGGGATGATCTTGATTTATTATTAGAACCGGCCCGCAGACCGCAGCAAGCCGGCAGCCCGCAGATCTTTTACACGCACCAATACTACATTTCCCACAATGCAACGGTGACGCACCGAGCAGTAGGCTGCTTCATTTCAATATTTATTGGCACAGCAGTCGTCAGCATCACAGTAAAATTAACTTTCAGATACCCATCAAAAATGGCAAAACGGAAGGTGGACACTGAGAACCGGGGTTTCAAACAAGGTGGGAGTCGGAGTATATGTTCACGGAGGTAGCTGGAAAACCTGTGTGTCTTCTGTGTGGAGAAAGTGTGGCGGTACTGAAAGAGTATAATCTGAGACGACATTATGAAACGAAACACGCGGACAAAAACAAGAATATGGACATGGAACAAAGGCTACAAAAGGCAGAGGAATTAAAACGAGGCCTCAAATCTCGACAGGCTCTGTTCAAAAAAGCCAAATCACAAGGCCAGGCTGCTGTCAAGGCCAGTTTTATTTTGGCAGAAGAGATCGCTAAATCAGCCCGGCCATTTACGGAGGGGGATTTCATCAAAAACTGCATGATTAAAGTTTGTGACGAAGTTTGCCCAGAAAAAAGGCAACTCTTTTTAAATGTGAGTCTGAGCAGAAACACCATTGCCGAGAGAGTAGACCAGTTGTCCATCAATCTAAAAGAGCAGCTTGTGAAAAAGGGAAAAGATTTCATTGCATATTCCTTGGCTGTGGATGAGAGCACCGACATTTCTGACATTGCCCAGTTGTCAATTTTCATCCGCGGAGTGGACTCCAGCCTAAGCGTGACAGAGGAGTTTTTGGCTTTACGTCCTATGCATGGCACAACTACGGGGCATGATTTGTATGAAGAGGTGTCAAGATGTGTAAATGAGATGGAGCTGCCTTGGGAAAAACTCGTGGGTTTGACAACCGACGGAGCACCTGCGATGTGTGGACACAGGAGCGGACTGGTGGCGAAGATACGGGAAAAGATGCAAGAGGAAAACGCGACAGGTGAGCTGACAGCTTATCATTGTATCATACACCAGGAAGCGTTGTGCGGTAAAGCCTTGAAAATGGAGCATGTAATGAGCATCATCACGCGCACAGTTAACTTTATCAGAGCCAAAGGTTTGAATCACCGCCAGTTCAAGGCATTTCTGACGGAGTTAGAAACGGAGCATGGTGATTTGCCTTATCACACAGAGGTGCGATGGCTAAGCCAGGGAAAGGTGCTTCAAAGATGTTTCGAGCTTCGTGAGGAGATTTGTCTGTTCTTGGACAGCAAAGGGAAAGACACAACACAACTCCGAGACGAAATGTTTCTGTGTGAAATGGCTTTTCTGTGTGACATTACGAGTCATCTGAATGCAATGAACTTGCATGAACTCATGTCATCTCTGATATGTACAGTACAGTGAAGGCATTTAAAACCAAACTGACTCTGTGGGAGACGCAGATGCGGAAAGAAAATTTGAGCCACTTTCCCAGCTGCCAGACCATGAAAGAGAAGCTCTCTACCAGTGCGTTCCGAGCGCACAGTTGGCCGATAAAATAGGTATGCTTGCCGCTGACTTTCGACGCCGATTTGCTGACTTTGAAGCACAAAAAAGCAGGTTGGAACTGCTCGGTAACCCATTTGCTGTTGACGTGGAAAGCTCACCACCAAACCTCCAAATGGAGTTGATTGACCTCCAATGCAATGATGCACTGAGGGCAAAATATGCGGCAGTGGGTGCTGCGGAGTTCGCCCGTTTCCTCCCCGACACAATGCCCCAGCTGCGCATCCAGGCTGCTCAAACGTTGTCTATGTTTGGCAGCACATACCTGTGTGAACAACTTTTTCTTTGATGAACCTGAACAAAACATCACACAGAAGTCGACTTACTGCTGAACACCTCCACTCAATTCTGAGGATTTCCTCAGCTCAGAGCCTTACCCCGAACATTGATGAACTTGTGGAAAAGATGGGACACCACCAAGTATCACCCTCAACCTCAAACAAGTGAACATTACTGTGCAATCACATATTTAGAGTTTTTACTCAGTTCAAGTTTAAAAGTTAACGTTTAATATTTGTTTTCACTGCATGTTACTTCTCCTTAAACAAAGTGTTGTTTTTGATTAATAGATTTTTGCACTTTATTTTATTGTATTTCAATCCAATTATATTTTAAAAATATTTCAGTTGAGTGGATGATAGAAAATTGCTATTATTGTTTTTTTCTTTGAAGTAAATTTAGCCCACTTTTGCTAAAATAGAAAATATAGGCTACTGATGGTGCCTTGAATACCGGTTTCTTTCATTTAATGTTCATGTTATGGGGATTTTTATATAAAGGAAATTTGTCTTTTGTGTCTGTTGAAAATTAAAGATTACTGACAGAGCCATAAGAAAATATTGCTTTATTTATCTGATCATATTGGAATATATTTGTTAGGTTTTCAGTAGGTTCAATTAGGTTCACTAGACTATATGCGTCATTTAAAAATTTTTCAATGAACATTCGAACAGTCCGGCCCTCGGCTTGTAGCTAAATTTTTTATTTGGCCCTCCGTCCATTTGACTTTGACACCCCTGGATTAAGGTCTTGGGAGTTTCCTTGCCATGGACCCAAAATATCCATGCTTTGTTCCCTGAGCCACCTAGTTATTACCTTTTCCTTATGGCAAGGTGCTCCATCATGCTGGAAAAGGCATTGTTCGTCACCAAACTGTTCCTGGATGGTTGGGAGAAGTTGCTCTCGGAGTATGTGTTGGTACCGTTCTTTATTCATGGCTGTGTTCTTTGGCAAAATTGTTAGTGAGCCCACTCCCTCGGCTGAGAAGCAACCCCACGCATGAATGTTCTCAGGATGCTTTACTGTTGGCATGACACAGGACTGATGGTAGCGCTCACCTTGTCTCCTCCGGACAAGCTTTATTCCGGATTCCCCAAACAATCGGAAAGTGGATTCATCAGAGAAAATGACTTTACCCCAGTCCTCAGCAGTCCAATCCCTGTACCTTTTGCAAAATATCAGTCTGTACCTGATGTTTTTCCTGGAGAGAAGTGGCTTCTTTGCTGCCCTTCTTGACACCAGGCCATCCTCCATAAATCTTCGCCTCACTGTGCGTGCAGATGCACTCACATCTGCCTGCTTCCATTCCTGAGCAAGCTCTGTACTGGTGGTGCCCCGATCCCGCAACTGAGCCTTGTCAACTCTCACACCTGTGTTAATGAGAGAATCACTGACATGATGTCAGCTGGTCCTTTTGTGACAGGGCTGAAATGCAGTGGAAATGTTTTTGGGGAATCCAGTTCAATTGCATGCCAAAGAGGGACTTTGTAATTAATTGCAATTCATCGGAACACTTCATAACATTCTGGAATATATGCAAATTGCCATCATACAAACTGAGGTAGCAGACTTTGTGAAAATTAATATTTGTGTCCTTCTCAAAACTTTTGGCCACAACTGAACAGTTGAAGTTGGGACTTTACATACAGCTAAATACATTTAAAAGCAGTTTTTCCACAATTCCTGATATTTCGTCCTAGTAAAAAATCCTTGTCTTAAGTCAATTATGATCAACACTATATTTTAAGAATGTGAAATGTCAGAATAGTAGAAGAGAGAATTATTTATTTCAGCTTGTATTTCTTTCATCACATTCCCAGGGGATCAGAAGTTTACATACACTCAATTAGTATTTGGTAGCATTGCCTTTAAATTATTTAACTTGGGTCAAACGTTTCGGGTAGCCTTCCACAAGCTTCCCACAATAAATTGGATGATTTTTTTGGCCCATTCCTCCTGACAGAGCTGGAGTAACTGAGTAAGGTTTGTCCATTAGGCCTCCTTGCTCGCACACGCTTTTTCAGATCTGCCGGCAAATTTTCTATAGGACTTAGGTCAGAGCTTTGTGACGGCCACTCCAATACCTTTACTTTGTTGTCCTTAAGCCATTTTGCCACAACTTTGAAAGTATGCTTGGGGCCATTGTCCATTTGGAAGACCCATTTGCGGCCAAGCTTTAACTTCCTGATGTCTTGAGATGTTGCTTCAATATATCCATATCATTTTCCTGCCTTATGATGCCATCTATTTTGTGAAGTGCACCAGTCCCTCTGGCAGCAAAGCACCCCCACAACATGATGCTGCCACCCCCGTGCTTCACGGTTTGGATGGGGTTCGGCTTGCAGGCCTCTCCCTTTTTCCTCCAAACAAAATGATGGTCATTATGGCCAAACAGTTCTATTTTTCTTTCATCAGACCAGAGGACATTTCTCCAACAATTATGATCTTTGTACCCATGTGCAGTTGCAAACCGTAGTCTGGCTTTTTATGGCAGTTTTGGAGCAGTGTCCTCTTCCTTGCTGAGCGCCCTTTCAGGTTATGCTGATATAGGACTCGTTTTACTGTGGATATAGATAATTTTGTACCCGTTTCCTCCAGCATCTTCACAAGGTCCAATGCTGTTGTTCTGTAATTGACTTGCACTTTTCGCACCAAAGTACGTTAATCTCTAGGAGAAAGAACACGTCTCCTTCCTTAGCGGTATGACGGCTGCGTGGTCCCATCGTGTTTATACTTGCATACTATTGTTTGTACATATACATGTGGTACCTTCAGGCGTTTGAACCAGACTTGTGGAGGTTTACAATTTGTTTTCTGAGGTATTGGCTAAATTATTTCGATTTTCCCATGATGTCAAGCATAGAGGCACTGAGTTTGAAGGTACATCCACGGGTACACCTCCAATTGACTCAAATGATGTCAATTAGCCTATCAGAAGCTTCTAAAGCCATGACATCATTTTCTGGAATTTCCAAGCTGTTTAAAGGCACAGTCAACTTAGTGTATGTACACTTCTGACCCACTGGAATTGTGATACAGTGAATTATAAGTGAAATAATCTGTCTGTAAACAATTGTTGGAAAAATTACTTGTGTCATGCACAAAATAGATGTCCTGACAAACTTGCCTAAACTATAGTTTGTTGAGAAGAAATTTGTGGAGTGGTTGAAAAATTAGTTTTAATGGCTCCAACGTAAGTGTATGTAAACTTTCGACTTCAACTGTAGGAAGAGTTATTACATTTTCCATCCAATTTTTATTCAAGTATCGTCATACCTTAAAAGTCTGATGTAAAGAGAAAGTTTTGGTACAATTTTCTTAATGCTGACAGATAATTGATTCGTTCGACATGGTGGGATATAAATAATTATGCAAGAAATGGCAGTGGAAACACCTTCATGCTCAAATATTGATTTAATAACCATCATATGGAGTAATGCGATGATATGGTGTGTGGTCCTCCCACCATAACTCTGAAAAGCATGGAGTTTATTAGGCTACAGATGAAAACATTTATGAACTTCACAGGCTGGTGAAAGGTCATGAGCTTGGTGCTCCTTTCCAATAAATATTGAAGGGCTGATTCTGGTGACATGATGATCCATGCTTGATTGCCGTTTGACAAGAAAAGTATTCTCCCTTTTATCCATTATAATCTCATGGAGGCTAGCCTACCCGTTCTGTATCTGTGAGCTGTTGGCCAGAGTGCATATACCATAACCAGAGTAGGCATATTTGCTGTTTAATGCAACAGTTTTTGTGACAAAAGCAAATGGTAGAGTTGAAAATGCAATAAAACACATTGAACACTAGATGTTTTTCGGTACATGAAAACTTACACAAAAAAAGTATATTTTGTGTGCACTACATCACACAGATTTTTTATCTGCAACAAGTCAGTTTGGTGGAAACCTATAGCGTATACCTATAGAGAGATGCCGCCAGGAAAACGTCTTCATAGAGACACCGTCAGGAAAACGTCTACATAGAGACACCGTCTTCATAGAGACACCGTCAGGAAAACGTCTTCATGAGATAGAAAAATCTAAAATCTTCGTTATAAGATTTTGGCAGTAAGATCTCATGGAATGTCCTGAACATCAGCAAAGGGGATACTATGAAAGAGGAATGTAGCTGGTATAATGTAGCAAGTGTTGGTTATTAGGGTTAAGGTGAGACGGGTAGGGTGAGACGGTTAGTGTGAGACGGTCAGGGTGAGAATGTAATGACATGACGTAACCTTGTGTTTGAATTCCTACTTCATTCCACCGTGGATCAGGTTAATAGTTAAGCTGTTGTATTTAGGATTGTGCGTGAGTACCTGACTCCCCGTCACATTCTGTTCCTGTGTGTGTGTTCTGTCACTGTGCACACATACTCCACTCACAATAGAGTCAAAGTCAAGTGACACATGCCCTGACATTTATATAAAAAAATAAAAATATGTTTTACCTTGGAACCGGCGATCAGAATAGAGAAGCATGGTAATGTGCACAGAATCACATAGGCCAATGTTGTTGGTCTCCTGAAAAACAGCATGTTAGTCAATGACATAGGTCATACTACAATCCAAATCCTCCAATACCGCAACCCTGGCATTGCAAGTGCCTCTACCAACTGAGCAAGAGAGGAAAATGTATAATTAATAATGTTACATACATACATACATACATACATACATACATACATACATACATACATACATATATATATGTTATGTATATTGAATCATGTATAATATAATGAGTAATGTATAATGCAAAGTGTGATGTATAATGTAATGTATAATGTAATGTGTAATGCATAATGTAATTTATAATATATAATGTAAGGTATAATTTAATATATAGTAAGGTATAAAGTAGTAAAGTGTAAGGTATAGTAAGGTATAATGTAATGTATAATGTATAATGTAATGTATAGTAAAGTATAATGTAATGTATAATTTGATGTATAGTAAGGAAAAATGTAATGTGTACAATATAATGTAATGTATAATAGTGTATAATAATGCAATAAGTAATGTAAGGTGCAATGTAATATGTAATGTAAGGTATACAATAATGTTTGCAATGTATAATGTAAGGTATACAATCATTTATAATATAATGCAATGTTTAATATAATACGTAACGTAATGTTTAATGTAAGGTATAATGTAATGTATAAGGTCATGTATAAGGTACAATGTACAATGTAATGTAATGTATAAGGTAATGTATAGGGCAATGTATAATGTAGGGTATAATGTACAATAATGTATAAGGTATTATATGATGTAAAATGCAATGTGTAATATAATAGATAATGTAATTTATAATGTAATGTGTAATGTAAGATATACTGTATAACTTAAGGTATAATGTATAATGTAATGGATAATCTATAATATATAATGTAATGTATAATGTAAGGAATATTAAAATGGATAATGTATCATCTAGAATATATATAATATAATAGATAATGTAATGTATAATGTCAAATTTAATGTAAGGTATAATGTAATGGATAATTTATCATTTCATATATAATGTAATGTATAATATATAATGTAATAGATGTATAATATATAATGTAATAATGTATAATGTAATGTATAATGTAATACATAATGTATAATGTAATATATAATGTAATGTATAATGTGTAATATAAAATGTATGTAATGTATTATGTATAATGTATAATGTATTATGCAATGTATAATGTAATATATAATGTAATATATAATGTAAAATGTAATGTACAGTGGGGCAAAAAATTATTTAGTCAGCCACCAATTGTGCAATTTCTCCCACTTAAAAAGATGAGGCCTGTAATTTATCATAGGTACACTTCAACTATGACAGATAAAATGAGAATTTTTTTCTCTCCAGAAAATCACATTGTAGGATTTTTAATGAATTTATTTGCAAATCATGGTGCAAAATAAGTATTTGGTCAATAACAATTTTCTCAATACTTTGTTATATACCCTTTGTTGGCAATGACTGAGGTCAAACGTTTCCTGTAAGTCTTCACAAGGTTTTCACACACTGTTGCTGGTATTTTGGCCCATTCCTCCATGCAGATCTCCTCTAGAGCGGTGATGTTTTGGGGCTGTTTCTGGGCAACATGGACCTTCAACTCCCTCCAAAGATTTTCTATGGGGTTGAGATCTGGAAACTGGCTAGGCCACTCCAGGACCTTGAAATGTTTCTTATGAAGCCACTCCTTCGTTGCCCGGGCAGTGTGTTTGGGATCATTGTCATGCTGAAAGACCCAGCCACGTTTCATCTTCAATGCCCTTGCTGATGGAAGGAGGTTTTCACTCAAAATGTCACGATACATGGCCCCATTCATTCTTTCCTTTACACTGATCAGTCATCCTGTTCCCTTTGTTTGCAGAAAAACAGCCCCAAAGCATGATGTTTCCACCCCCATGCTTCACAGTAGGTATGGTGTTCTTTGGATGCAACTCAGCATTCTTTGTCCTCAAACACAACGAGTTGAGTTTTTACCAAAAAGTTATATTTTCGTTTCATCTGACCATATGACATTCTCCCAATATTCTTCTGGATCATCCAAATGCTCTCTAGCAAACTTCAGACGGGCCTGGGCATGTACTGACAAGCAGGGGGACACGTCTGGCACTGCAGGATTTGAATCCCTGGCGGCGTAGTGTGTTACTGATGGTAGGCTTTGTTACTTTGGTCCCAGCTCTCTGCAGGTCATTCACTAGGTCCCCCCGTGTGGTTCTGGGATTTTTGCTCACCGTTCTTGTGATCATTTTGACCCAACGGGGTGAGATCTTGCGTGGAGCCCCAGATCGAGAGAGATTATCAGTGGTCTTGTATGTCTTCTATTTCCTAATAATTGCTCCCACAGTTGATTTCTTCAAACCAAGCTGCTTACCTATTGCAGATTCAGTCTTCCCAGCCTGGTGCAGGTCTACAATTGTGTTTCTGGTGTCCTTTGACAGCTCTTTGGTCTTGGCCATGGTGGAGTTTGGAGTGTGACTGTTTGAGGTTGTGGACAGGTGTCTTTTATACTGATAAGTTCAAACAGGTGCCATTAATACAGGTAACGAGTGGAGGACAGAGGAGCCTCTTAAAGAAGAAGTTACAGGTCTGTGAGAGCCAGAAATCTTGCTTGTTTGTAGGTGACCAAATACTTATTTTCCACCATAATTTGCAAATAATTTAATTAAAAATCCTACAATGTGATTATCTCGATTTTTTTCTCTTCTCATTTTGTCTGTCATAGTTGAAGTGTACCTATGATAAATATTACAGGCTTCTCATCTTTTTAAGTGGGAGAACTTGCACAATTGGTGGCTGACTAAATACTATTTTTGCCCCACTGTATACCACAAACCCCTGAGGTGCCTTATTGCTATTATAAACTGCTTACCAATGTAATTAGAGCAGTAAAAAATAAGTGTTCTCATATCCATGGTATTCGGTCTGATATACCACGGCTGTCAGCCAATCAGCATTCAGGGCTCGAAACATCAAGTTTATATTATGTAACATATAATGTATATCACAAAGTGTAATGTATACTATAAAATATGTGATGTATAAAATGTAATGTATAATGTATAATGTAAAATGTAATGTATAATGCAATGTTCTAATATATAATGTATGTGATGTCTAATGTATAACATAATGTATAATGTAATGTATAATTACATTACAGATTGCAGCCCAAAAAAATGCTTCAGAGTTCAAGTAACAGACACATTAACATCAACTGTTCAGAGGACACTGCGTGAATCAGGCCTTCATGGTCGAATTGCTGCAAAGAAACCAAGTGAACAGGTGATTTCCACATGTGTGATTCACACAGGGAAGTATGGAGGAGAAGGTGTGGTGGTGTTTTGCTGGTGACACGGTCTGTGATTTATTTAGAATTCAAGGCACACTTAACCAGCATGACTACCACAGCGATATGCCATCCCATCTGGTTTGTTCTTAGTGGGAATATCATTTGTTTTTCAACAGGACAATGACCCATCATACCTCCAGGCTCTGTAAGGACTATTTGACCTAGAAGAAGTGTGATAGATTGCTGCATCAGATGACCTGGCCTCCACAATCAAAAGACCTCAACTCAATTGAGATGGTTTGAGATGAGTTGGACCACAGAGTAAAAGAAAAGCAGCCAACTAGTGCACAGCATATGGGAACTCCATCAAGACTGTTGGAAAAGCATTCCTCATGAAGCTGGTTGAGAGAATGCCAAGAGTGTGCAAATCTGTCATCACCTCCAAGCCATAAGACTCCTGAACGTCTCATCAATTGGCTACCCAGACAATTTGCATTGCCCCCCCCACGCCATCGACCCCTCTTTTACACCGCTGCTACTCTGTTGTCATCATCTAAGCATAGTCACTTTAATAACTCTACCTACATGTACATATTACCTTAACTAACCGGTGCCCCCGCACATTGACTCTGTACCAGTACCCCACAGTATATAGTAAGCATTTAATTGAAAGGCTTACACCTGTTAAATTCTGCGCATGTGACACAGAACATTTTATTTGATTAGGGGTGTCAGTTTGGATGGGGAGTGTCGCTGCACAGCTATTTTCAGGTCTCTTCAGAGATGTTTGATCGGGTTCAAGTCCGGGCTCTGGCTGGGCCACTCAAGGACATCTCCACAGCATGATGCTTTCACCACAATGCTTCACCATAGGGATGGTGTCAGGTTTCCTCCAGATGTGACGCTTGGCATTCAGGCCAAAGAGTTCAATCTTGGTTTCATCAGACCAGAGAATCTTGTTTCTCAAGGTCAGAGTCCTTTAGGTGCCTTTTGACAAACTCCAAGTGGGCTGTCATGTGCCTTTTACTGAGGAGTGGCTTCCATCTGGCAACTCTATCATTAAGGCCTGATTGGTGGAGTGCTTCACAGATGGTTGTCCTTCTGGAAGGTTCTCCCATCTCCACGGGGGAACTCTGGAGCTCTGTCAGAGTGAACATTGGATTCTTGGTCACATTCCAGACCAAGGCTCTTCTCCCCCGATTGCTCAGTTTGGTTAGGCAGCCAGCTCCAGGAAGTCTTGGTGGTTCCAACCGTACTCCATTTAAGAATGATGGAGGCCACTGTGTTCGTTAGTACCTTCAATGCTGCAGAAATGTTTTGGTATCCTTCCCCAGAATCTGTGCCACAACACAATCCTGACTCGGAGCTCTACAGACAATTCCTTCGACCTCATGGATTGGTTTCTGCTCTGACAACTGTGGGACCTTACATAGAAAGGTGTGTGCCTTTCCAAATCATGTCCAATCAACTGCATTTACCACAGGTGGACTCCAATCAAGTTGTGGAAACATCTCAATGACCATCAAGATGCACCTGAGCTCAATTTCGAGTCTCATAGCAAAGGGCATGAATACGTATGTAAATAAAGTGTTTTTATCATTAATACATTTACAAAACAATCTCTAAAAACCTGCTTTCTTTTGTCATTTTGGGGTATTGTGTGTATATTGAGAATAAGGCTGTTCCGTAACAAAATGTGGAAAAAGGGAAGAGGTCTGAATACTTTCCAAATACACTGTCTAATGTAATGTACTCACCACTGCGTGATGTCTGTGATGACCGTGCGCTGCTTGAGGACAAAGTACCGGAGTGGAACCCAGACCAGCAGAGATACAGAGGTAACGTAGGCTATGGAAGCTGCTACCACCAACCAATAGGCAGTCAGATCTCCTCTGACATGGAGCATCAGGGAAGCAAACCTCTCCATCACCACGAACATTGGAACACTGAGACAAGCGACCTGTAACACCTCATACACCACCAGCTTGATCATCCGCCCTGATGGCATGTCTTTAACCCTTGTTCCCCAGGGTTTAGATACAGCCCCTTCCTTTATCAACCTCTCACTCAACACCAGTCTGTTCTGAAACTACTCCTGTTCTCTGTCTGGACAAACTACTCCTGTTCTGTCTGACTGGAGCAAAAACCAGTGAACCCTCCTGTGGACTCTGCTCACCAACACTGCTTACACATCACTACGCAATATCACACGACTCGGGAAATCGTATACTTTTATTACTAAGGCAATAAGGTAGTCACGCTCAACTTTTTATGGGGTCGCAAGAAGAAGCACTCCCATACTGTACTAAGGGAGAAAATATTGTTGAACATTACCAGTGTCAACTAGATTATATATCCCAACCTAGACCATTACCCATGTCAGCTACATTGCCTATCAACCGAGACCATTACCCATGTCACC
The DNA here is from genome assembly GCF_036934945.1 of Oncorhynchus masou masou. Lineage (NCBI taxonomy): Eukaryota > Metazoa > Chordata > Actinopteri > Salmoniformes > Salmonidae > Oncorhynchus > Oncorhynchus masou. The sequence continues at coordinate 57,649 of NC_088214.1, forward strand.
TACATTGCCTATCAACCTAGAACATGATCAGTGTAAAAAGAAAAGCCAGTCATACAGAAATGATATAGTAAACCACAATACTCTGGATATTTGGCTTTTAGTTTTATTGTGAATACCAATGAATAAGCATGGTTAAAATAGTAAATATTAAACAGCTGGGTACATTTAACAGAACCTTTACAACTATCATGTTTGAAAGGTAAACCCATAGAGATCCTATTAAATGACAGTTAAACCAGGCATGAAGATTGATGCTACACTTTACTGTCAGTTGATCCAATGGGCTTTATATCCTCTTAAGGTCTGTTACATCCCTGATACTCGGAGCATGTATAGACCAGAGCTAGGGGGCAGTAGACTATGTAGTGACAGTATAGACCAGAGCTAGGGGGCAGTAGAGAATGTAGTGACAGCATGGACCAGAGCATGTAGTGACAGTATGGATCAGAGCTAGGGGGCAGTAGAGGATGTAGTGACAACATGGACCAGAGCTCCGGGGTAGTAGAGAATGTAGTGACAATATGGACCAGAGCTAGGGGCAGTAGAGAACATAGTGACAATATGGATCAGAGCTAGGGGGAAGTAGAAGACAACACAGTAGACGACATTCCCCAGACTTGAAATGACAGGATTCTTTAGTTGTATAAACATAACCTTCATCCACAGACCTATTGCTCGATTCTACTTCAGATAAATACAGTCAGAGGCCAGTCTATAAGGGGTAGTTAAGGTTAGATAAATACATTGAGATGAACAGCAGCTCCTGGATCTAAAGGGTTAAAATGAGAACACTTATGAGCTATTTAAATATAGACCTAAAATCAGGAAGGACATCACATTCATTTTCTATCATGACAAATTCTGTAAAGTACTGTGCATGTAAAATAGCATAACAATAATCAAATATAAATTAAAACGCACAATAAAAAAAACTATCAATTTAACACTGCAAGAGAAGCTTAAAGACAACAACAGAATTAGTCAGATCCCTGGAGGCGGATCTCAAATGGAAATCTATTCCCTACATAGTTCAGTACTTTGGCCCGAGCTTCATAGGGCTGCCTCATTATGCTCTGCTCTAGAGTAGTGTACTTCATGTCCCCAGGGACATGTGTTCACATGTCCAGGAGAGCAGGGGCAATTGCTGCTTGTTGTTTTGTTCGGGAAACACACACACACACACACACACACACACACACACACACACACACACACACACACACACACACACCATCAGACCTGGACAGACAAACACTCAGGACACTATATATGCTATATAATATTACTAGTACATATACTATCTCATTCACTAGTACATTATATTATACACACACTATCATATTACTAGCACAGTACATATCACCAGTACAGTACACACACAACATATACAAAAATATGCGGATACCCCTTCAAACTAGTGGATTCAGCCATTTCCGCCACACCCATTACTTACAGGTGTAGAAAAATTGAGCACACAGCCATGCAATCTCAATAGACAAACATTGGCAGTAGAACGGCCTTACTGAAGAGCTCAGTGACATTCAACATAGCACTGTCATAGGATGCCACATTTCCAACAAGTCACTTCCTCAAATTTCTCCCCTGCTAGAGCTGCCCCGGTCAACTGTAAGTGGTGTTAGTGTGAAGTGGAAACTTCTAGGAGGAAAAACAGCTGCCCGAATGCATAGTGTCAACTGAAAAGTTGGTTGGAGGAGGAATAATGGTTCGGGCTCCTTCGTTCCAGTGAAGGGAAATCAACGCTGCAGCATACAATGACATTCTAGACGATTCTATGCTTCCAACTTTGTGGCAACAGTTTGGGGAAGGCGCTTTCACGTTTCAGCATGACAATGCCCTCGTGGATAAAGCAAGGTCCATACAGAAAAGGTTTGTCGAGAACGGTGTGGAAGAACTTGACTGGCCTGCACAGAGCCCTGACCTCAAACCCATCGAACACTTTTGGGATTAATTGGAACCCCGACTGTGAGCCAGGCCTAATCGCCCAACATCAGTGCCGACCTCAATAATGCGCTAGTGGCTGAATGGAAGCAAGTCCCCGCAGCAATGTTCCAACATCTTGTGGAAAGCCAGAAGAGTGGGGGCTGTTATTGCAGCAAACGGGGGACCAACTCCATATTAATGCCCATGAGCTTGGAATGAGATGTTCGAGAGAACAGGTGTCCACATACTTTAGGTCATGTAGTGTGTATGTATGCATGTATATATTTTTACTGCACTAGTCATGATGTAGTACAGTACATATGTACTATACCATATGACTAGTTCAGTATGTGTCACCAGTACAGAATATATGTACTATATCATATGACTAGTATAGTATATAGTACCAGTAGAGTATAAATGTACTAGACCATTTCATATGGCTAGTACAGCATGTCTCACTAGTATAATATACAGTGCATTCGGAAAGTATTCAGACCTTCACTTTTTTTCACATTTTGTTGTTACAACCTTTTTATAAAACAGATTATATATTTTTTCTTCTCATCAATCTACACACAATACCCCCTAATGACAAAGAAAAAAAACTGTGTATTCAGACTCTTTACTCAGTACTTTGTTGAAGCACTTATAGCATTGATTACAGCCTCAAGTGTTCTTGGGTATGACTCTACAAGCTAGGCATACATGTATTTGGGGAGTTTATCCCATTCTTCTCTGCAGATCCTCTCAATCTTGGATGGGGAGCGTCGACTGCACAGCCGTTTTCAGGTCTCTCCAGAGATGTTCGATTGGGTTTAAGTCTGGGCTCTGACTGGCCACTCAAGGACATTCAGAGACTTGCCTTGAAGCCACTCCTGCGTTGTCTTGGCAGTGTGCTTAGGGTCATTGTCCTGTAGGAAGGTGAACCTTCACCCCAGTCTGAGAACCTGAGCACTCTGGAGCAGGTTTTCATCTCTGTACTTTGCTCCAGTCATCTTTTCCTCGATCCTGACTAGTCTCCCAGTCCCTGCTGCATGGTGCCAGGTTTCCTCCAGATGTGACGCTTGGCATTCAAGCAAAAAGTTCAATCTTTGTTTCATCGGACCACAAAATCTTGTTTATCATGGTCTGAGAGTCCTTTTGGCAAATTCCAAGTGGGCTGTCATTTTACTGAGTGGCTTCGGTCCGGCAACTCTACTATAAAGGCCTGATTGGTGGAGCGCTGCAGAAACAGTTGTTTTTCTGGAAGGTTCTCCCGTCTCTACAGAGGAACTCTGGAGCTCTGTCAGAGTGACCATTGGGTTCTTGGTCACCTCCCAGACCAAGGCACTTCTCCCAGATTCCTCAGTTTGGCCGGACAGCCAGCTCTTGGAAGTCTTGGTGGTTCCAAACTTCTTCCATTTAAAAATGGAGGCCACTGTGTTCTTGTGGATCTTCAATGCTGCTGAAATGTTTTGGTACCCTTCCCCAGATCTGTGTCTCAACACAATCCTGTCTCAGAGCATCACAGACAATTCCTTCCACCTCATGGCTTGGTTTCTGCTCTGACATGCACTGTCAACTGTGGGACCATTATATAGACAGGTGTGTGCAATTTCCAAATCATGGCCAATCAATTGTATTTGGACTCCAATCAAGTTGTCGAAACATCAAGGATGATCAATTGAAACAGGATGCACCTGAGCTCAATTTCAAGTCTCATAGCAAAAGGTCTGAATACTTATGTAAATAAGGTCTCCATTTTTTTTATAAATTCGCAAAATTCTCTAAAAACCTGTTTATTCTTTGTCAATATGGGATATTGTGTGTAGATTGATGAGGGGAAAAAGTAATTTAATCAATTTTAGAATAAGGCTGTAACGTAACAAAATGTGGAAGATGTCGGGGGGCCTGAATACCTTCCCGAATGCACTGTAGTACATCACCAGTACAGTACATTTAAACAATGTCTGCCTGTTTCACTATTTTCTCATCTTTAGTATTTCTAAAATGATGCAATGACAAGAAAGAATGAAGTAGCATAACATTGTCAGTTTCCTTTAAAAAAGAAAAGTTAAACAAGTTGCTGCTTCTCTTCATGATGTGGAACATCACTGTCTGTTCATATGCTGGACGGGCTTCATGGTTCTGCTCTTTTAGGGTGAGTGAGTGAGATTAAATGACACAGAGAGAGACAGAGAGAGACAGAGAGAGAGATGAAATGGCAGAGTAGGCAGAATGTGTCCATGTCTACTTGTGTATCTGTAAATGTGTACCTGTATGTGTAGTGTGTCGTTTGCAGTGTGGCGTGTGTCATTTGCAGTGTGGGTGTGTGGCGTGTGTATTTTGCAGTGTGGGTGTGTGGCGTGTGTATTTTGCAGTGTGGGTGTGTGGCGTAGTGTGAACATGGCGTGTGTGCGTGGCGTGTAGCGTGGCGTGGTATAGTGTGGAGTATAGCATGGCATAGCATGGCGTAGCGTAATGTGTGTGTGGCGTGTAACGCGGTGTGGCGTGGCGTGTAGCGTGGCATGGTGTGTAGAAGCGTGTAGCATGGCGTAGCGTGTAGCGTTGCGTAGTGTGTGGCGTAGTGTGCGTAGTGTTTTCTATAGAAGAGCCTTCTCGGGGTAGGGGTGCTGCTGTGTGTCAGGTGGGTGTGGAAGGCTCTGGCCAGGGTTGGGGATGGAGCTGTAGCCGGATGGCTGATTGGCTGGAGGCTGGTAGGACAAGGCCTCTGCAGCTGGACTGTAGACTGGAGGCTGGCCCATGTACATATGGACATCACTAGAACACACACACACACACACACAGCAGGTTAAAGGATCTACAGTAGGTAAAGTCTACCCAAACGGAGCTGACGGATGTCTGTTAGCGTCGCTCTCTATGTAGTTATGTATATTTGTGCTTTTGAATTTTTGGAATGCAAAGCAAACGGACTTCCATCAGCTCCATTTGTGAAGATCCCTTTAGGGTTAGGTGTGTGTGTGTGTGTGAATGGTTGTTAGGACAGTCACCTGGGTGCTGGCTGGCCAGTCTGTAGCTGCTCCAGAGAAACACTGTATCCCTGCTGAACCCCTCCTGGACCGCTCATCCCATAGGACCCTCCAGACTGACCCGGGTACACCTGGGGGAACAAGCACAGAATACTAGAGATATATATATACAGTTGAAGTCGGAAGTTTTAAATACACCTTGGCCAAACACCTTTAAACTCAGTTTTTCACAATTCCTGACATTTAATCCTAGTAAAAATTACCTGTCTAAGGTCAGTTAGAATCACCACTTTTTTTTAAGAACGTGAAACCTCCAAATAATAGTAGAGATTTATTTTTTTCAGATTTTATTTCTTTCATCACATTCCCAGTGGGTCAGAAGTTAACATACACTCAATTAGTATTTGGTAGCATTGCCTTTAAATTGTTTACCTTGGGCAAACGTTTCGAGTAGCCTTCCACAAGCTTCCCACAATAAGTTGGGTGAATTTTGGCCCATTCCTCCTGAAAGAGCTGGTGTAACCGATTCAGGTTTGTAAGCCTCCTTGCTCACACACGCCTTTTCAGTTCTGCCCACACATTTTCTATAGGAATGATGTCAAGGCTTTGTGATGGCCACTCCAATACCTTGACTTTGTTGTCCTTAAGCAATTTTGCCACAACTTTGAAAGTGTGCTTGGGGTCATTGTCCATTTGGGAGACCCATTTGCGACCAAGCTTTAACTTCCTGACTGATGTCTTGAGATGTTGCTTCACTATATCCACGTAATTTTCCTTCCTCAAGATATCTATTTTGTGAAGTGCACCAGTCCTTCCTGCAGCAAAGCATCCCCCCTCCTGTACTTCCTGTTCACCCATGACTGCGTGGCCATGCACGCCTCGAACTCAAATCATGAAGTTTGCAGACGACACTACAGTGGTAGGCTTGATTACGAACAATGCTGAGATGGCCTACAGGGAGGTGGTGAGGGCGCGCGGATTGTGGTGTCAGGAAAATAACCTCACACTCAATGTCAACAAAACAAAGGAGAGGATTGTGGACTTCAGAAAACAGCAGAGGGAGCAGCACCCTATCTACATCGACGGGACAGTACTGGAACAGGTGGAAAGTTAAGTTCCTCGGCGTACACATCACGGACAAACTGAAATGGTCCACACATACAGACAGCGTGGTGAAGGCGCAGCAGCGCCTCTTCAACCTCAGGCGGCTGAAGAAATTCAGCTTGTCAGATGCACAATCGAGAGCATCCTGTCGGGCTGCATCACCATCTGGTACGGCAACTGCTCCTCCCACAACCGTAAGGCTCTCCAGAGGGTAGTGAAGTCTGCACAACATCACCGGACCAGGGGCAAACTGCCCTCCAGGACACCTCCACCACCCGATGTCACAGGAAGGCCAAAGAGATCATCAAGGACAACAACCACCCGAGCCACTGCCTGTTCACCCCGCTATTATCCAGAAGGCGAGGTCAGTACAGGTGCATCAAAGCTGGGACCGAGAGATTGAAAAACAGCTTCTATCTCAAAGACATCAGACTGTCAAACAGCCATCACGAACATTGAGTGGCTGCTGCCAACATACTGACTCATCTCTAGCCACTTTAATAATAAAAATGTTATGTAATAAATGTATCACTAGCCACTTTAAACAATGCCACTTTATATAATGTTTACAAACTCTACATCTCATATGTATATACTGTACTCTATACCATCTACTGCATCTTGCCTATTCCGTTCGGCCATCACTCATTCATATTTTTTTCGTACATATTCTTATTAATTCCTTTACACTTGTGTGTATAAGGTAGTTGTGAAATTGTTAGGTTAGATTACATTTTAGATATTACTGCATGGTCGGAATTAGAAGCACAAGCATTTCGCTACACTCGCATTAACATTTGCTGACCATGTGTATGTGACAAATAACATTTTATTGGATTCTGTGCATCACGGTTTGGATGGTGTTCTTCGGCTTGCAAGTCTCCCCTTTTTCCTCCAAACATAACGATGGTCACATTATGGCCCAACAGTTCTATTATTGTTTCATCAGACCAGAAGACATTTCTCCAAAAAGTACAATATTTGTCCCCATGTGCAGTTGCAAACTGTAGTCTGGATTTTCTATGGCGGTTTTGGAGCAGTGGCTTCATCCTTGCTGAGCGGCCTTTCAGGTTATGTCGATATAGGACTTGTTTCACTGTGGATATAGATACTTTTGTACCCGTTTCCTCCAGCATCTTTACAAGGTGTTGTAACTTTAATGTGTTAGAGTTAATGTTTAAGTTAATTCATGGAGCTGTATCTAAATATATTTCTTTACAGTTATTTACATATGTAATTGTATTGGTTAGTATTGAATTACGCTTTTGACTGCAAGTTCCAGAATGCCTTGTGACAGGAATGAGAGAGAACGCGCCAGTTATGTGCAGGTGCAAAGTGATAAAGCTGATTTTCCGCTAGCATCTTACCGGCATTGCTCTGTAGAATCTAAAGTTATTAAATGTAACGTGAACAAGTATTATTACTAAAAGAAGCTTTCATATCAAAACCGACGTCCCGAGTCATTACTTTGAAGACAGTTAATCTAAAACAAGGTCCTTTGCTGTTGTTCTGGGATTGATCTGCACTTTTCACACTAAAGTACGTTCATCTCTAGGAGACAGAATGTGTCTCCTTCCTGAGTGGTATGACGGCTGAGCGGTCCCACGAGGTTTATACTTGAGTAGTATTGTTTGTAGAGATGAACGTAGTACCTTCAGGCGTTTGGAAATTGCTCCCAAGGATGAACCAGATTTGTTGGAGGTCTACAATTTTTTACGAAAGTCTTGGCCACACTCCCCGTAGAGGCAGCAACAGCAGGAGAGGCAGCGATACCTGGAGAGATGAACTTGGGAGGAGATTCTGGGCGGCAAGGGACCCTGGACACAAGCAGGGGAATATTGCCGCCCTAAAGCAGAGCTGGAGGCAGCGAAAGAGGAGAGGCGCTGGTATGAGGAGGAAGCACGGCAGCGCAGCTGGAAGCTCGAGAGGCAGCCCCAAACATTTCTTGGGGGTGCACACGGGGAGTGTGGCTAAGTCAGGTAGGAGACCTAAGCCAACTCCCCGTGCTTACCGGAGAGCGACCGGGCAGGCACCGTGTTATGCGGTGGTGCGCAAGGTGTCCCCGGTGCTTGTGCATAGCCCAGTGCGGTACATACCAGCTCCTCGTATCGGCCGGGCTAGAGTGGGCATCGAGCCAGGTGCCATGAAGCCGGCTCTACGCATCTAGTCTCCAGTGCATCTCCTTGGGCCGGCGTACACGGCACCAGCCTTACGCATGGTGTCCCAGGTTCGCCAGCACAGCCCAGTGCGGGCTATTCCACCTCGCCAAACTGGCCTGGCTACGAGGAGCATTCAACCAGGTAAGGTTGGGCAGGCTTGGTGCTCAAGAGCTCCAGTGCGCCTGCACGGTCCGGTCTATCTGGTGCCACCTCCACGCACCAGCCCTCTGGTGGCAGCCCCCCACACCAGGCTGTCTCTCAGTCTTCTCCCAACATTTGCTCCCGCCTGCCCGGCGGGAGCACTTGTCATTTCTAGGGTCCCCAGTCAGAGGTCGGCGGCGAGAGTAGCCGCTCGTAAGAGGCCACGGAAGCGGACAATGAGGCGGAGAAAAACTGTAGTGAAGTGGGGTCCAGGTCCCGTGCCAGAGCCGCCACCATGGACAGACACCCACCCAGACCCTCCCCTATAGGTTCAGGTTTTGCGGCCGGAGTCCGCACCTGTGGCTGTGGCTGGGCAATACAGACTTTCAGCTCCCTCCAAAGATTTTCTATTGGGTTCAGGTCTGGAGACTGGCTAGGCCACTCCAGGACCTTGAGATGCTTCTTACGGAGCCACTCCTTAGTTGCCCTGGCTGTGTGTTTCGGGTCGTTGTCATGCTGGAAGACCCAGCCACGACCCATCTTCAATGCTCTTACTGAGGGAAGGAGGTTGTTGGCCAAGATCTCGCAATACATGTCCCCATCCATCCTCCCCTCAATACGGAGAAGTCATCTTGTCCCCTTTGCAGAAAAGCATCCCCAAAGAATGATGTTTCCACCTCCATGCTTCACGGTTGGGATGGTGTTCTTGAGGTTGTACTCATTCTTCTTCCTCCAAACACGGCAAGTGGAGTTTTTACCAAAAAGCTCTATTTTTGTCTCATCAGACCACATGACCTTCTCCCATTCCTCCTCTGGATCATCCAGATGGTCATTGGCAAACTTCAGACGGGCCTGGACATGTGCTGGCTTGAGCAGGGGAACCTTGCGTGCGCTGCAGAATTTTAATCCATGACGGCGTAGTGTGTTACTAATGGTTTTCTTTGAGAATGTGGTCCCAGCTCTCTTCAGGTCATTGACCAGGTCATGCCGTGTAGTTCTGGGCTGATCCCTCACCTTCCTCATAATCATGCCCCACGAGGTGAGATCTTGCATGGAGCCCCAGACCGAGGGTGATTGACCGTCATCTTGAACTTCTTCCATTTTCTAATAATTGCTCCAACAGTTGTTGCCTTCTCACCAAGCTGCTTGCCTCTTGTCCTGTAGCCCATCCCAGCCTTGTGCAGGTCTACAATTTTATCCCTGATGTCCTTACACAGCTCTCTGGTCTTGGCCATTGTGGAGAGGTTGGAGTCTGTTTGATTGAGTGTGTGGACAGGTGTCTTTTATACAGGTAACGAGTGGAGAACAGGAGGGCTTCTTAAAGAAAAACTAACAGGTCTGTGAGAGCCGGAATTCTTACTGGTTGGTAGGTGATCAAATACTTATGTCATGCAATAAAATGCAAATGAATTGCTTAAAAATCATACAATGCGATTTTCTGGATTTTTGTTTTAGATGCAGTCTCTCACAGTTGAAGTGTACCTATGATAAAAATTACAGACCTCTACATGCTTTGTAAGTAGGAAAACCTGCAACATCGGCAGTGTATCAAATACTTGTTCTTCCGACTATGTGTACACACACACACACACACACACACACACACTTAAGTATCAAAAGTAGAAATATTTTCAACTTCCTAATATTAAGCAAACCAGACAGCACAATTTTCTTGGGCAGGACGACAGATTTTCACCTTGTCAGCTCGGGTGATTCAATCTTGCAACCTTACAGTTACCTAGTCCAACGCTCTAACCACCTGCCTCTCATTGCACTCCAGGAGGAGCCTGCCTGTTACGCGAATGCAGTAGAGGCCAGGGTAAGTTGCTAGCTAGCGTTAAACTTATCTTATAAAAAAAAACTATCATAATCACTAGTTATAACTACACATGGTTGATGATATTACTCGTTTATCTAGCGCGTCCTGCGTTGCATATAATCGATGCAACGCTGGGGGATGATTTAACAAAAGCACAATTGCAGAAAAAGCACAATCGTTGGATGTCTGTGCCTAACCATAAACGCCAATGCCTTTCTTAAAATCAATACACAGAAGTATATATTTTTAAACCTGCATATTTAGCTAAAAGAAATCCAGGTTAGCAGGCAATATTAACCAGGTGAAATTGTTTCATTTCTCTTGAGTTCATTGCACGCAGAGTCAGGGTATATGCAACAGTTTGGGCAGCCTGGCTCATTGCGAACTAATTTGCCAGAATGTTACGTAATTATGACAAAAATAATATTTAGACTTACGGATGCCACCAGTTAGATAAAATACCAAACAGTTCCGTATTTCACTGAAATAAAAGTTTTGTTTTCGACAGTATTAATGACCAAAGGCTCGTATTTCTGTGTGTTATGTTATAATTAAGTCTATGATTTGATAGAGCAGCCTGCCTGAGCGATGGTAAGCAGCAGCAGGCTCGTAAGCATTCATTCAAACAATACTTTCCTGCGTTTTGCCAGCAGCTCTTCGCAAGCACAGCTCTGTTTATGACTTCAAGCCTATCAGCCTAATGGCTGGTGTAACCGATGTCAAATGGCTAGCTAGTAAGCTGTGTGTGTGCTAATAGCATTTCAAACGTCACTCGCTCTGAGACTTGGAGTAGTTATTCACCGTGCTCTGCAAGGCCTGGGGCTTTTGTGGAGCGACGCTGCTTCGAGTGTGGCTGTTGTCGATGTGTTCCTGGTTCAAACCCAGGTAGGGGCGAGGAGAGGGACGGAAGCTATACTGTTACACTGGCAATACTAAAGTGCCTATAAGAACATCCAATAGTCAAAGGCATTTGACAAATGCCAACAAACAAATGGTATAGGGAGAAATAGTCCTATAAATACTATATTAACGACAACCGAAAACCTCTTATCTTGGAATATTGAAGTCGCATGTTAAAATGAACCACCAACTTTCATATGTTCTCATGTTCTGAGCAAGGAACTTAAACGTTAGCTTTTTTTACATGGCACATATTGCACTTTTACTGTCTTCTTTGTTTTTGCATTATTTAAATCAAGTTGAACATGCTTCATTATTTATTTGAGGCTAAATAGATTTTTATTGATGTATTATATGCAGTTAAAAATAAGTGTTCATTCAGTATTGTTGTAATTGTCATTATTACAAAAAAATGAAGAGAAAATAATATATATATTTATTTAAATCAGCCGATGAATCGGTATCGGCCTTTTTTGGTCCTCCAATAATCGGTGTTGAAAAATCATAATTGGTCGACCTCTAATAAGGACAAAATGTGGAACAAGTCAAGGGTTCTGAATACCAAAAGTTACCTCATTAAAAAGTTGAAGGTGGTCTTGTCAAATAGCTGTATTTCATTCTTACTACTATCAAACTGGTGGTAGTCGTCTGCTACGTCAGTAATTACTTCCCTGTAGCTAACCAGTCACCACCACCCTTCTAGTGCCTGGTTAAGAAACAAGCTGATTTACCAAATTAAAATATACAGGTTCTGTAGTCTCTCTCAACCCTCCCACGTTACCACTGCCTTTCGTATACAGGTTCTGTAGTCTCTCTCAACCCTCCCACGTTACCACTGCCTTTCGTATACAGGTTCTGTAGTCTCTCTCAACCCTCCCACTTTACCACTGCCTTTCGTATACAGGTTCTGTAGTCTCTCTCAACCTCCCACGTTAACACTGCCTTTCGTATACAGGTTCTGTAGTCTCTCTCAACCCTCCCACGTTACCACTGCCTTTCGTATACAGGTTCTGTAGTCTCTCTCAACCCTCCCACGTTACCACTGCCTTTCGTATACAGGTTCTGTAGTCTCTCTCAACCTCCCACGTTACCACTGCCTTTCGTACAGGTTCTGTAGTCTCTCTCAACCTCCCACATTACCACTGCCTTTCGTATACAGGTTCTGTAGTCTCTCTCAACCTCCCACGTTACCACTGCCTTTCATATACAGGTTCTGTAGTCTCTCTCAACCCTCCCACGTTACCACAGCCTTTCATATACAGGTTCTGTAGCCAACTCCCCCTCTTTTCCTTAGAGAAAACTTTTCGTTCAACAATGTTTAAAATACATTTATAAATTGTGTTTAATTGAACCTATATTTTAACTAGGCAAGTCAGTTAAGAACAAATTCTTATTTACAATGATGACCTACCCCGGGCCAAACCCGGAAGATGCTGGGCCAATTGTGCACCGCCCTATGGGACTCCCAATCACTGCCGGATTTGATACTGCCTGGATTCAAACCAGGGACTGAGTGACTCCTTTTGCACGGAGATGCAGTGCCCTAGACCACTGCACCACTCGGGAACTAGCAATACATTTTTATCTTTCTACCGCGCATTGGTGGGCCGCATTTTGAGAAAGAACGAGGGAGGGCAAGAAAGAGAGAGATGAGTGACCTACCTGTTGTGCTGTGTTGGCAGATTGATGCATGTAGTACTGCTGGGTCTGTAGCTTTGTGTACATGGCATAGTCCTCATTCATAAGCTTAGCATAAAGAGACAGAGCCTCCATCAACTTCACATTCAGCTCTGACAGCTCTGAATGCTTCCTGAAACACAGGAGTCAGTCAGTCAACCAGTCAGTCAGTCAACCAAGCAACCAGTCAGTCAGTCAACCAGTCAGTCAGTCAACCATGCAACCAGTCAGTCAGTCAACCAAGCAACCAGTCAGTCAGTCAACCAAGCAACCAGTCAGTCAGTCAACCAAGCAACCAGTCAGTCAGTCAACCAAGCAACCAGTCAGTCAGTCAACCAAGCAACCAGTCAGTCAGTCAACCAAGCAACCAGTCAGTCAGTCAACCAAGCAACCAGTCAGTCAGTCAGTCAACCAAGCAACCAGTCAGTCAGTCAACCAAGCAACCAGTCAGTCAGTCAACCAAGCAACCAGTCAGTAAGGTGTAAGCTGAATACCGTACCTGTCAGTGCTCTCAAGCTTCTGATCAATGAGGGGACACATCTGGTTGCAGGCACCTTAGCAGAACAAGAAACAATGTTATGTAATGTTTTGTAACTGTATAGTGCATTCTAAATGCAACCAGTGTTTTAAGAAACGGGTTAAATAAATAATTCATGACAGTAGTTTGTCAGTCTTACCCACTAGATGCAAGAGTTAGCCAGTCAGTCTTAGCCCCTAGCTGTAGAGGAGTTAGTCATTCTTACTAACTAACTCTTACAGCTAGTGTGTTAGTTGGGTAAGAATGACAAACTAGCTAACTAACCGTCTAGCTGTAAGAGTTAGTTATTCTTAGCCTGTGTTCGTAATGGCTGCTCAGTGAAACGCCTTGTCCTGATTTGTCATAGACGATTGCTAAAAAAAACTTTAATGAGCAAGCCTTCCTTCATGACCTGGTCTCTGTAAAATGGTATAGAATCAGCTTGACGTTTGGACCTTCTTTTTAAAAAATTTCAATGGTATCGTTAACAAACACGCCCCCATAAAGAAAATTCAAATTAAAAACAGGTTCAGCCCCTGGTTCGACCGTGATCTTGCAGAGTTACTCCACCTCAAGAACTGCATTGGCGAAAGGCTCAGCAAACGCATACTCAGAATGACTGGTTCTCGTCCAGGCAAATGAGGAATAAGTGCATTCAGGCTATCCGGAAGGCGAAATTTAGATACTTTAAGAAGCAGTTCACCCTCTGTGGGTCTAACCTCAAGAAGTTCTGGGAAACGGTTAAAGACCTGAAGAATAAACTCTCCTCCTCACAGCTGCCCATGTCCCTTAATGTTGATGATGTGGTTGTTACTGACAAGAAGCACATGGCTGAGCTTTTTAATCACCACTTCATTAAGTCAGGATTCCTATTTGACTCAGCCATGCCTCCTTGACTGTCCAACATTTCCTCATCTCTCACTCCTTCTAATGCGACTAACCCCGATGTTTCTCCCGCTCATCCTCCAAATACAACACCAGCTCTGCCAGTCACATTATGTTAAAGGTCCCCAAAGCACACATCCATGGGTCACTCCTTTTCAGTTTGCTGCAGCTAGCGACTGGAATGAGCTGCAAACAACATTCAAACTGGACAGTTTTATCTCAATCTCTTTATTCAAAGACTCAGTCATGGACACTCCTACTGATAGTTGTGGCTGCTTTGCATGATGTATTGTTGTCTCTATCTTCTTGCTCTTTGTGTTGTTGTCTGTGCCCAATAATGTTTGTACCATGTTTTGTGCTGCTACCATGTGTTGCTACCATATTGTTGTCATGTTGCTACCATGCTGTGTTGTCATGTATTGCTGCCTTACTATGTTATCGTCTTCGGTCTCTTTATGTAGTGTTGTCTCTTGTCGTGATGTGTGTTTTGTCCCCTCTTTATTATCTATAATTTATAATTAATTATTTATAATCCCAATTTTCAAACAGCTTTCTTGTCGGGGCAAAGTATTGCTGCAGAGTCAATTAAACATTCTTTAATGAATTCTAACTCAGCGAATGGCTTTATGTTTAGCAATTTTGTGGGACAGTACATATCGCAATTCTGTTTGCTGAATGCAGTTTTGTGAAAACTCCTTGCTGCTTTTGCAACTGAGATAGCAACTCTTTTGATGCAATTGCCCTCTGCTCAGAAGACGTATTCCTTTATTTCTCTGCATGCTTCGCCTGGAAGTGTTGGGACAAGTTCTAGTCATTCAAGACAGCGATGCTAACTTTGCACACAGCTTTCCCTGGTACCACAAAGAAATATTTCGATGTACACTTGCTGGAACACCCTACATTCATTGTCTACTTTCCCAAAAAACTAATCTTTGCCCAATTTCTAGCGAGCTACTATTTGTAACTGTGAAGTGTGTGTCAGCCTGTCAGTCACTGTCTGTCCTTGTGCAGTTGTTATTTATACGTGCCTTTTTATTTCACCTTTATTTCTCCTTTATTTCTCCTTTATTTAACCAGGTAGGCCAGTTGAGAACAAGTTCTCATTTACAACTGCGACCTGGCCAAGAAAGCATAGCAGTGCGACACAAACAACAACAGAGTTACACATAATCAAACGTACAGTCAATAACACAAAATAACTGAAAGATGTTTCTATTTATGTACAGTGTGTGCAAATGTAGAAGAGTAGGGAGGTAGGCAATAAATAAGCCCGAGGTGAAAATAATTACAATTTAGCATTAATACTGGAGTGATAGATGTGCAGATGATGATTTGCACCTTAGTAGCTCTACTTGCAAGAGGGTAAGTAATAATATGGGGATGAGGCAGTCGGGTGTGCTATTTACAGATTGGCTGTGTACAGGTAAGTGATCGGTAAGCTGCTCTGACAGCTGATGCTTAAAGTTAGTGAGGGAGATATGAGTCTCCAGCTTCAGTAATTTTTGAAATTCGTTCCAGTCATTGGCAGCAGAGAACTGGAAGGAAAGGCGGCAAAAGCAAGTGTTGGCTTTGGGGATGACCAGTGCAATATACCTGCTGGAGCGCGTGCTACAGGTGGGTGTTGCTATGGTGACCAGTGAGCTGAGATAAGGCGGGTTTTAACTAGAAAAATGTCCCACAAGCGGTGGTAATTAAATCATTACACAAATACAAGTATTCATTGGTCTTTTAATTTGAATAACAAATACTTTAAAAAAACTTCACTATCGCAAATTCTTTATGTGATCTGAGCATGATTCCATGGGCCGTATTGAATCAGGTCGCGGGCCACATAGGGCCCACGGACCGGCCTGCTCAAGCTGTAAGAGTTAGTCAGTTTCTCTGTATACAAAAACGTAATAGTGACTCACCACCTGGATTCGGTCTTATGTAGCAACATTTGAATTTTTTTTTTTTTTTTTTTTTTTTTTTTTTTTACAAATGGATAAAAGTAGAGACTCCGAGCTGCAAAATGGTATATCATACACTGCATTTGAGTAAACAATGGGAAAGTAATTGAAAGTTGATACACTTGTAAACTCACTTTTGAGAAAACGGTCTTTCAATGTTTTGGCACTACTATAGGAGAGCCCTTCTTTGTCTACACCCATTCAGCATTGTTCACACTCTCTTAAGCCTTAGACCCACCCATCTCTTTAAGGGTTGATCCAACCATTCTGTACTCACTTGCCAGCTACTTCCAGACATCTAATAGAGAGAGAACAGCTCACTGAACATTACTCACCCTTGCAGAGCTGGTTAGGCAGTTACAGTATGCTATCCAGCGCGTTGGTGACCGCAACTGTGCTGTCACATTGTTCGTTCGTAAATTCAGAGCACACTGGACGCTCTGACCTAACAACGACAGTCAAGCACCCAACATTGGCTAGCTACTTCCAGACACATAATGAGAGAACACCCCACTGACTATTTTACTCCCCCTAGCAGAGCTGGTTAGGCTGTTTTCCAGAGCGTTGGTGACGAACCGTGCTGCTGGCAACAATTGAATTTTGCGACGTTTACTGACTCCAGACAAATTAGACGGGTGTTGAGCGTTCAAAAATGTATCAGTTATTGTGCACTCTGGCACACTAGGACGCACCTCAGTCCTCCAGAAAGTGGAGAGCATACATATAACGTTAGCGAGCTAACAGTACACTTTGACTTGACATTAGGTTTATGCAGTTTTACGACACAATTACCTAGACATACTGACCAGCTCCAATAGACAGACGTGTGCTATATGGAAGACCAATCCAAACTCATCTCTCGGCATGTCCAGCCCACTCACTATCTCAGCAAATCAAGGCTAGCAGGAAGGTTGCTCTGTTTTTCTGTGGCTAAACCAACTATGCTCGTAACTGAACAATATTATTCGTATTTACAGATGGCATAAAAGTTTGATATTAAGGCACATGAAAGTTCACATGTTCGAGATGGCATTTCTGTCACAGTGCAATCCGTTTTGTTACCAAAGTCTCGTTGGCTGGCCCTCGCTTCATACTCGTTGCCAAACCCACTGGCTCCATGCCATCTACAATCCCTGCTAGGTAAAGTCCCCCCTTAGCTCGCTGGTCACCATAGCATCTCCCACCTGTAGCACACGCTCCAGCAGGTATTTCTCTCTAGTCACCCCCAAAACCAATTCTTCCCTTGGCCGCCTCTCCTTCCAGTTCTCTGCTGCCAATGACTGGAACGAACTACAAAAATCTCTGAAACTGGAAACACTCATCTCCCTCACTAGCTTTAAGCACCAACTGTCAGAGCAGCTCAAAGATTACTGCACCTGTACATAGCCCACCTATAATTTTGCCCAAACTAATACCCCTTTCCCTATTTTGCTCCTTTGCACCCCATTATTTATTTCTACTTTGCACATTCCTCCATTGCAAATCTACCATTCCAGTGTTTTACTTGCTATATTGTATTTACTTTGTCACCATGGCCTTTTTTTGCCTTTACCTTCCTTATCTCACCTCATTTGCTCACATTGTATATAGACTTGTTTATACTGTATTATTGACTGTATGTTTATTTTACTCCATGTGTAACTGTGTCGTTGTTTGTGTCGAACTGCTTTGCTTTATCTTGGCCAGGTCGCAATTGTAAATGAGAACTTGTTCTCAACTTGCCTACCTGGTTAAATAAAGGTGAAATTTTTTTAATATTTTTTTTATTCTGCAAAAAAAACAGCTCTCCTGTGAAGTCATGACTTGCGACATACGCCTAGTTTACGGAATCAGGTCACTATTAGCCCCCATGTAATTAGATAACTCTCCCTCATTGTTTGGTGAAAAAGATAAGAGAAAATATTGCTAAATTAAATCAACACCTTTATCGAATATTGAAATGGAAGGAAGTGGTCATAATTAATATTTTCTGTAATTTCAGTGTCACTGTTTATAAATTCTAAACAGATATACCTTATTTACATAATTATTCAAACCTTTTGCTATGAGACTCGAACTTGAGCTCAGGTGCATCCTGTTTTCATTGACCATCCTTGAGATGTTTCTACAACTTGATTAGAGTCTAGGCACAGATCTGAGGAAGGGCACCAAAACATTTCTGCAGCAATGAAGGTCCTCAAGAACACAATGGCCTCAATCATTCTTAAACAGAATAAGCTTGGAACCACCAAGACTCTTCCTAAAGCTGGCTGCCCAGCCACACTGAGTAATCAGGGGAAAAGGGCCTTGGTCAGGGTGGTGACCAAGAACCCAATTGTCACTCTGTTGGAGCTCTAGAATTTCTCTGTGGAGATGAGAGGACCTTCCAGAAGGACAACCATCTCTGCAGCACTCCACCAATAAGGTCTTTATGGTAGAGCAGCCAGATGGAAGCCACTCCTCAGTAAAAGACACCTAAAGGACTATCAGACAAAGAGAAACAAGATTCTCTGGTTTGATGAAACCAATATTGAACTCTTTGGCCTGAATGCCAAGCGTCACATCTGGAGGAAACATGGCACCATCCCTATGGTGAAGCATGGCTGTGGCAGTATCATGCTGTGGCGATGTTTTGTCAGTGGCAGGGACTCTCCAAATACAAGTGTGACAAGTTTGTAGCATCATACCCAAGAAGAATTGATGCCAAAAGTCCTTCAACTTATGTAAATGTGATATTTCAGTTTTTTATTTTTTATAAAATTGGCAAACATTTCTAAACCTGTTTTTGCTTTGTCACTATCGGATATTGTGTGTAGATTGATGAGGGGAAAAAAAACTATTCAATCCATTTTAGAATAAAGCTGTAACAAAAAGTGAAGAGGTCTGAATACCTTCCGAAGGCACTGAATGTCTATGGTGTATTTACTATGGGTGTGTGTGTGTGGGTGTGTGTAAATGATGTATGTACTATGAGCTGTGCCATAAGTGAGACGAGACCTCTACCACCCCACTAGGGAGGGGGGGGGGGTTCGGTGTAGCCTGTTTTTCCCCCCTACTATGTTTCTGAAATCACTATCACCCACTAATTAACTTGTCATTTTTGCAGATTAAATGTTTGAGCTGCTGATGAATCAATATTTATCGTTTTAATTAGCTATAACATAGCAAATGAATATATAGCACAACATTCGATTTCATCCCCATCTCAAAACAAAATGGTTTTGACCATTTGGAAGTGTTTCGTGAGCTTCTTTTGTATTCCAGCTTTGGCCTCGCAAAAGCGATTCCTCGTTACGAAAATATAAACTTTACCCTGTATATCTAAAAATGACCATATACACCATTTTATTTTAACAAAACTATTGCTGATGGTGAACCTGAACAATGGAAATAAACTATTGTAAGCCACGTAAAACAGGAATAGCCAGATCAGTTGTTTCCGGTAGCTTACTTTTATTCTGGTAAAATAACATAGGTTGTCACTCAACCAATAAAGACTAATATTGGGCAAGCCATTTTAGCATTTGAATGCTGAAGGTGCTGTGTAAGATCAGGCCCTACTCACTTTGGCAGCGCGGATCTGGGCACAGTGTGCAGTTTGACGAGGCTACTGATTTTCCCTAGGTTGTTCTGCATGCAAAATTACTTGTAGATCAATGACTGTCAACACAGTTAAATGCTGAGCTAGACACCAGAGGAGATTTTTGTAAGGAAGAAAGTAATATGAGCCAAAAATGTTGGTGAATTTGAAATTCATAATGTTTGAATCGGTTTTGGGGTCCACAAACCATCTTAAACATTGAAATCAGTGACTGATGCGCATTGGTGAATTGTTACATACCTATTAGTTAGTCAGTCTTAACCTCTAGCTGTAAGAGACAGAGAGATAGATAGATGGATAGACTTAGCATTTAGCTTTAAGAGTTAGTCTTACCCTCATGCTGTTTTGGTTAGTAGGTCTTATCCCCTCTAGCTGTAAAGGTTAGTTAGTAATAGTTGTTCAGTAAGTCAATCTTACCGTCAAGCTGTAAGAGTTTGTAATAGTTGTTTATTAAATCAGTATTACCCACTAGCTGAAAGAGTTAGTTAGTAATAGTTGTTTATTACGTGAGTATTTCCCTCTAGCTGTTTGATTAGATAGACGGTAAGAATGACTAACTAGCTGTTAGTAATAGTTTTTCATTAAGTCAATCTTACCGTCTAGCTGTATGAGTTAGTAATAGTTGTTTATTAAATCAGTATTACCCTTTAGCTGTAAGAATTTGTTATTTAGTAATAGTTGTTCAGTAAGTTAGTCGTAAGTCAGTCGAGCTGTAAGAATTAGTAAGTTGGTCTCACCCTCTAGCTGCAGCAGCTCACAGGCATCAGACTGGTTGTCTGTTGGATCTGCACTCTGGATCATGTGCAGCAGCTGGTCCATTTTCTCCTGGTGAGGAAAAATAACCAAATAGAACATCAGTAGGGCTTTTTTATAAAAGGAATTAAAACATTACACCTATAATAGTATACACTGAGTATACCAAACATTTGGAACACCTTCCTAATAAGAGTTGTGCCCTTTTGTGGTCAGAATAGCCTCCATTCGTCGGGCCATGGACTCTACAAGGTGTTTAAAGCGTTCCACTGGGATGCTGGCTCATGATGAC
The DNA here is from genome assembly GCF_036934945.1 of Oncorhynchus masou masou. NCBI lineage: Eukaryota > Metazoa > Chordata > Actinopteri > Salmoniformes > Salmonidae > Oncorhynchus > Oncorhynchus masou. Next base: position 78,338 of record NC_088214.1, read on the forward strand.
TCCAATGCTTCCTACAGTGGAGTCAAGTTGGCTGAATGTCCTTTGGGTGGTGGACCATTCTTGAGACAAAAGGGGAAACGGTTGAGCATGGAAAAAACAGCCGTGTTGCAGTTCTTGACAAAACAATGCTTCTGGCACTTACTACCATACCCCGTTCAAAGGCACTTAAATATTTTGTCTTGCCCATTAACCTTCTGAATGGCACATATACACAATCCATGTCTCAAGACTTAAAAACATTCTTTAAATTTGTCGCCCCCACTTCATTGAAGTGGATTTAACTAGTGACATCAATAAAGGCTCATAGCTTTTAGTTGAATGCATTCAGTTGTACTATCCTTTCACCTGAATAGTCTGTTATGGAAAGAGCAGGTGTTCTTAATGTTTTGTATACTAAGTATATATACACACACACACACACACTACATGACAAAAAGTATGTGGATACCTTCTCGTTGAACATATCATTCCAAAATCATGGGCATTAATATGGAATTGGTCCCCCCTTTGCTGCTATAACAGCCTCCACTCTTCTGGCTTTCCACTAGATGTTGGTACATTGCTGCAGGGACTTACTTCCATTCAGCCAGAAAAGCATTAGTGAGGTCGGCACTGATGTTGGCCATTTAGGCCTGGTTCGCAGTCGGCGTTCCAATTCACCAAAAAGGTGTTCAATGGGATTGAGGTCATGGCTCTGTGCAGGTCAATCAAGTTCCACACCGATCTCGACAAACCATTTCTGTATGGACCTTGCTTCCTGCATGGGGTATTGTCATGATGAACTGGGAAAGGGCCTTCCCCAAACTGTTTCAACAATGTTAGAAGCACAGAATTGTCTAGAATGTCATTGTATTGTGTAGTGATAAGATTGCCCTTCACTGGAGCCAAGGGGCCTAGCCCGAACCATTGTTCCTGCTCCACCAAAGTTTACAGTTAGCACTATGCATTGGGGCAAGTCGAGTTCTACTGGCATCTGCCAGGTTGTGAAGCGTTATTCATCCCTGCAGAGAACGCCTTTTCAATGCTCCAGAGTCCAACGACGAGCTTAACACCACTCCAGCAGACGCTTAGCATTGCGCATGGTGATCTTAGGCTTGTGTGCGGCTGTATGGTCATGGAAAACCATTTCATGAAGCTCCCAGCTTGTGTGGCCCACCACTTTGCGGCTGAGCCGTTGTTGCTCCTAGACGTTTCCACTTTGAACTTACTGCTGACCGGGGCAGTTCTAGCAGGGCAGATATTTTACGAACTGACTTGTTGAAAAGTTGGCATCCTATGACGTTGACAGTCACTGAGCTCTTCAGTAAGGCCATTCTACGGCCAATGTTTGACTATGGAGACTGCATGGCTGTATGCTCAGTTGTATACACCTGTTGCAGGTGTGGCCAAATTAGCCAAATCTAATTTGAAGGGCTGTCCATATACTTTTGCATATAAAGTTCAGAAAGTATTCACACCCCTTGACTTTCCACATTTTATTACGTTACAGCTTTATTCTAAAATGAATTAAATAAAAAAATCCTCAATCTACACAATACCCCATAATGACAAATCTAAATGTTAGCAAATTTATTACAAATAAAAAATAGATACCATATTTACATAAGTAAGCTTCAACACCATACAACACTCCAACCATGGCCTCCAACTGCTTTTAAATGGTAGTAAAACTAAGTGCATGCTCTTCATGCTGCCTGCACCCTCCCGCCCGACTACCATCACTACTCTGGATGGTTTTGACTTAGAATATGTGGACAACTACAAATACCTAAGTGTCTGGCTAGTGTGTAAACTCTCCTTCCAGACTCACATTAAGTCTCTCCAATGCAAAATTAAATCTAGAATCGGCTTCCAATTTTGCAACAAAGCCTCCTTTACTCATGCTGCTAAACATACCTTCGTAAAACTGACTCTCCTACCGATCCAAAATAGCCTCCAACACTCTACTCAGCAAACTGGATGCAGTCTATCACAGTGCCATCCATTTTATCACCAAAGCCCCATATACATCCCACCACTGGGACCTGTATGCTCTCGTTGGCTGGCCCACACCATATATCCGTCGCCAAACCCACTGGCTCCGGGTCATCTATAAGTCTTTGCTAGATAAAGCCCCGCCTTAACACTCACGCGCTACGGCAGGTATATTGCACTGGTCATCCCCAAAGCCAACACTTACTTTTGATGCCTTTCCTTCCAGTTCTCTGCTGCCAATGACTGGAACAAATTGCAAAAAAATAAAATAATAATCACTAAAGCTGGACTCATATCTCCCTCACTAACTTTAAGCATCAGCTGTCAGAGCAGCTTACCGATCACTGTACCCGTACACAGCCAATCTGTAAATAGCACACCCGACTGCCTCATCCCCATATTATTACTTACCCTCTTGCACCCCAGTATCTCTAATTGCACATCATCTGCACATATATCACTCCAGTATTAATGCAAAATTGTAATTATTTTCACCTCGGGCCTATTTATTGCCTACCTCCTTACTCCTCTACATTTGCACACACTGTACAAAGATCTTCCTATTTTTATTTTGTGTTATTGACTGCACGTTTGTTTATGTGTAACTCTGTTGTTTGTGTCGCAACGCTATGCGTTTATCTTGGCCAGGTTGCAGTTGTAAATGAGAACTTGTTCTGAACTGGCCTACCTGATTAAATAAAGGTGAAATATATACATTTTTAAAGTATTCAGACCCTTGGCTATGAGACTATAAATTCAGCTCTGGTCTCATTGTTCATCCTGGAGGTGTTTCTACAATGTGATTAGAGTCTGCCTGTGTTCAATTCAATTGATTGGACATTATTTGGAAAGGCACACACCTGTCTATATAAGTTGACAGTGCAGGACAGTGCAATAACCAAGCCATGAGGTCAAAGGAATTGTCCGTAGAGCTCCGAGACTGGATTGTGTCAACGCACAGATGTGGGGAAGGGTACCCCAAAAATATATGCAGCATTGAAGATCCAAGAACACAGAGACCGCCATCATTCAAACCAAGACTGAACTCTTTGGCCTGAATACTAAGAGTCACATCTTGAGGAAACTTGTCACCAACCCTACGGTGAAGCATGGTGGTGGCAGCATCATGCTGTGGGGATGTTTTACAGCGGCAGGAACTGGGAAACTAGTCAGGGTTGAGGGAAAGATGAACTGAGAAAAGTACAAAGAGATCCTTAATGAAAACCTGCTCCAAACCACTCAGAACATTACACTGGGGCAAAGGTTTATCTTCCAACATGATAATGACCCTAAGCACAGCCAAGACAACGCAGGTGCGGCTTCGGGACAAGACTCAATTTCCTTGAGCGGCCCAGCCAGAGTCTGGACTTGAACCCAATCGAACATCTCTGGAGACATCTGAAAATAGCAGTGCAGCAAAGACGCCCAACCAACCTGACAGAGCTTGAGAGGATCTGCAGAGAAGAATGGGAGAAACTCCCAAATACACATGTGCAAAGCCTGTAGAGTCATACCCAAGAAGACTTGAGGCTGTAATTGCTGCCAAAGGTGCTTCAACAAAGAGTAAAAAGTTAGTTTTTTTATATTTTATAAATCTGCAAAAATGATTTAAGAACTTTTGCTTTGTCATTATGGGTGTAGATTGATAAGGGAAAACCCCCAATTTAATCAATTTTAGAATAGGACTGTAATGAACAAAACGTGGAAAAAGTCAAGGGGTCTGAATACTTTCCAAACGAGCACACGCAGTCAAGTCTTAGAACACCTCATTTAAAAGCTTTCGTTAATTTTATTATTTTCTACATTGTAGAATAATAGTGAAGACATCCGAACAATGAAATAACTACATGATTCCATATGTGTTACCAAAAAAGCGTTAAACAAATCGAAATATATTTTAAATTTGAGATTCTTCAAAGTAGCCACCCTTTGCCTTGATGACAGAATGCACACTCTTGGCATTCTCTCAACCAGCTTCATGAGGTAGTTACCTGAAATGCATTTCAATTAACAGGTGTGCCTTGTTAAAAGTTCATCTGTGGAATTTTTTTCCTTCTTAATGCGCTTGAGCCAATCAGTTGTGTTGTGGCAAGGAGGGGTGGTATACATAAGACAGCCCTATTTGGCAAAAGACCAAGTCCATAATATGGCAAGAACAGCTCAAATAAGCAAAGAGAAATGACAGTGCATCATTACTTTAAGACACGAAGGTCAGTCAATACGGAACATTTGAAGAACTTTGAAAGTTCCTTCAAGTGCAGTCGCAAAAACCATCAAGCGCTATGATGAAACTGGCTCTTATGAGGACCACCACAGGACAGGAAGACCCAGAGTTACATCTGCTGCAGAGGATAAGTTCATTAGAGTTACCAGCCTCAGAAATTGCAGCCAGATAAATGCTTCACAGAATTCAAATAACAGACATATCAACATCAACTATGTGTGATTCAGGCCTTCATGGTCACATTGCTGCAAAGAAACCACTACAAAAGGACACCAATAATAAGAATAGGCTTGTTAGGGTCAAGAAACACGAGCAATGGACATTAGACCGGTGGAAATCTGTCCTTTGGTCTGGAGTCAAGATTTTTGGTTCCAACCACCCTGTCTTTGTAAGACGCAGTGTGGGTGAACGGAAGATCTCTGCATGTGTATTTCCCACCATGGAGGAGAAGGTGTTATGGTGTGTGGGTGATTTGCTGGTGACACGGTCTGTAATTTATTTAGAATTCAAGGCACACTAAACCAGCATGGCTACCATAGCATTCTGCAGCGATACACCATCCCATCTGGTTTGCGCTTATTGGGACTATCATTTGTTTTTCCAACAGGACAATGGCCCAACACATCTCCAGGCTGTATAAGGGCTATTTGACCAAGATGGAAAGTGATGGAGTGCTGCATCAGATGACCTTTCCTCCACAATCACCAGACCTCAAACCAATTGAGATGGTTTGGGATGAGTTGAACCGCAGAGTGAAGGAAAAGCAGCCAACAAGTGCTCAGCATATGTGGGAACTTCAAGACGGTTGGAAAAGCATTCCAGGTGAAGCTGGTTGAGAGAATGCCAAGAGCATACAAAACTGTCTTCAAGGCAAAGGGTGGCTATTTGAAAATATTTTGATTTGTTTGATTACTACATGATTCCATATGTGTTATTTCATAGTTTTGATGTCTTCATTATTATTGTACAATGTAAAAACTAGTCAAATTTAAGAAAAACTCTTGAATGAGTAGGTGTGTCCAAACTTTTGACTGGTACTGTACATAAAGCTGTAGAACAAAGCTGTCGTACCTCGTCTATGTAGACCGGTTCAGGCTCAGGCTCTATGCTCTCCACCTGGACCTCCTCACTGAACTGCACCGTCTTCTTTTCTGTCTTCACTGTGGACACAGGACAGTCAGGGGGACAGTAAGGGGGACATGGAGGCAGTCATGGTTTTATTTAACCCCTATTTTCTCAGGTAAATTGTCTGAGAACACATCATTTACAGCAACAAGCTGGGGAATAGTTACAGAGGAGACATGGACAGCCAGGGGGACATGGAGATAGCCAGGGGGGCTGTGTGTGTGTGTGGGGTTTTCCGTTGAGGTAATAGGCGGCTTTGTCAGTTTAAAAAAAAACAAATTGGCTCCTGCCAATTATCCAGGAGATGAAAAAAAATAGGTTATAGGTTAATTTCCACAATTTAGTGGAATTAAATTAATGCATGTGTGTATTCGTTACATTAATCTTATTCATCACACAGGCACAGCATTCAGATAGAGCCTTTGAGTGGAAAATATGTCAGACAGCATCTCAAACTGCTGTTACAGCATCTCAAACTGCTGTTACAGCATCTCAAACTGCTGTTACAGCATCTCAAACTGCTAATTCGTTGGATGTTTCAAGCCAAATCAGTGCGCAACAATTCTAAATGCAATCCCGTGTTGAGGTACTATTTGTATTTCTCAAGTGGTGATTGAAGTGTGCTTCCCATTCACCATTCAAATGTATAGGCAACGGAAAGCAGCCTTCATCAACGCATCACACACCACTTTGCAATGAGCTGGAGGTAGCATGCATTTTGAAAACACAATTGTTTGAAACCTGAACATTTTTACCACATGAGGCATGTCTTACCTTGCTTCAAAGTAGCCTAGCCAAAATCATGCTAGTTGATGATAATCCTAGTCACATTAGCAACCCATGCTAGTTGATGATAATCCTAGTCATATTATCATCCCATGCTAGTTGATGCATCTTTAAATCTCCCCTCTTTCTACATTTCTAACAGATATTTTCATCTATGTCACATGAAACCGCTTGCGCACTTTTGACAACTGTGTTTTCCCACTAATTGCATTATGGAACGAACATTAGCGCATAGCCTACTGCCTTATGCACATTGCTGCAGTTATAATGTGAAGAAATTATAGTTATCAACATTAAGCAAAATGTTATTATCTGTTGCTGTTATTATCTGTTGCAACAGACTCCTTGCTTTAAAACGTTTGTTTATTTTTATGTAGCCTAAGCCTACTGTAGCCTAAGCCTACTGGTTGTATGCATTTGGGATCTACCATCCCACAACAGTCTGTCTGCAATAGGATATTACTTTCTCAACAAACTTTTCTACGATGGGGATAGTTAGATTAACATCTGCGTTACTCGTCTTGTTGGCTAGTGATTCTCCTGTTCGTTACTGGTCTTGTTGGCTAGTGATTTTGCTGTTCGTTACTGGTCTTGGTGGCTTGTGATTTTGTTGTTCGTTACTGGTCTTGTTGGCTGACAAAAAGTACATGTGGAATGTTACTAACATCTTCAAAGTGCGCATCGGAATTCGGTAAGGAAACCACGCTCGTTGCATTCTCGATTTGGATGTTTTATTTAGATTAATGACCATAATGGAAATGTGATTTCTGTCATTCTGAGCACCGTGAGTGGATGCCCTAATCTGGTTACGCACCCAATGAATATGGGTCCAGTACATTTGTCAAATGTCCGGTAAATTAAAATGCTGGTGGTCAAATGACCGCCGCCACATTTTCCTAACAGAAACCCTGGTGCATGTGAACTCACTCATCTCAGGCTCTGCAGTCAGATCAGCCGTTACAAAGTTTGAGGGGAAAAGTCCAACTCCCTGATACGTTTCTCCTTTCCACCAGTTGGGGTCACTGAAACCCCAAAATACACCGTGTTAGTGAACAGTAAGGACTGGTTTCCCAGACACAGCCCAGAAGACCCACTACTCCTGGGCTAAACAGGGCCCACTACTCCTGGGCTAAACAGGGCCCACTACTCCTGGGCTAAACAGGGCCCACTACTCCTGGGCTAAACAGGGCCCACTACTCCTGGGCTAAACAGGGCCCACTACTCCTGGGCTAAACAGGGCCCACTACTCCTGGGCTAAACAGGGCCCACTACTCCTGGGCTAAACAGGGCCCACTACTCCTGGGCTAAACAGGGCCCACTACTCCTGGGCTAAACAGGGCCCACTACTCCTGGGCTAAACAGGGCCCACTACTCCTGGGCTAAACAGCACACTGTGGTATTGCAGGGATATGGATTAGGGGTTAGAGTTTGTATGGCAGGGTTAATGGTATGGCAGGGATAAGGTTTAGTGGTATGATAGGGTTAGGGATTAGGGTTTGTATGGCAGGGTTAGTGGTATGGCAGGGATAAGGTTTAGTGGTATGGCAGGGATAGGGTTTAGGGTTTGTATGGCAGGGTTAGTGGAATGGTAGGGGTAGGGCTGGTAGGGATATGGTTTAGGGTTGGAATGGTAGGGATACGGTTGGTATAGTAGGGATAGGGTTTAGGGCTAAGGGTTAGTATGGCAGGGATAATGGTATGTTAGGGATAGGGTTTAGAATTGGTATGGTAGGGTTAGTGGAATGGAAGGGATAGGGTTTAGGGTTGGTATGGCAGGGATATGGTTTAGGGTTGGGTTAGTGGTATGGCAGGGATTTGGTTTAGGGTTGGGTTAGTGGTATGGCAGGGATATGGTTTAGGGTTGGGTTAGTGGTATGGCAGGGATATGGTTTAGGGTTGGGTTAGTGGTATGGCAGGGATATGGTTTAGGGTTGGGTTAGTGGTATGGCAGGGATATGGTTTAGGGGTATGGCAAGGATAGGGTTGAGGGTTGGTATGGCGGGTTTAGTGATAAAGCAGGGTTAGTGGTATGGTAGGGATAGGGTTTAGGTTTGGTATGGCAGGGATAGGGTTTATGGTTGGTGTGGTAGGGATACGGTTTAGAGTTGGTATGTAGGGATAGGGTTTAAGGGTTGTATGGTAGGGATACTGGTATGGCAGGGATAGGGTTTAGTGGTATGGCAAGGATAGGGTTTAGGGTAGGTATGGCAGGGATAGGGTTTAGTGGTATGGCAAGGATAGGGTTTAGGGTATGTATGGCAGGGATAGTGGTATGGTAGGGATAGGGTTTAGGTTTGGTGGGATAGGGTTTAGGATTGGTATGGCAGGGATAGGGTTTAAGGGTTTAGGGTTGCTATGGCAGGGATAGGGTTTAAGGGTTTAGGGTTGCTATGGCAGGGATAGGGTTTAGGGGTTAGGTTTGGTATGGCAGGGATATGGTTTAGGGTTGGTATGGCAGGGATGGGGTTTAGGGTTGGTATGGCAGGGATGGGGTTTAAGGGTTGGTATGGCAGGGATAGGGTTTAAGGGTTGGTATGGCAGGGTTAGTGGTTTGGCAGGGACATGGTTTAGGGTTGGTATGGCAGGGATAGTGGTATGGTAGGGATAGGGTTTAGGGTTGGTATGGCAGGGATAGTGGTATGGCAGGGATAGGATTTAGTGGTAGGGATAGGGTCTAGGTTTGGTGGGATAGGGTTTAAGGGTTAGGGTTGTTATGACAGGGATAGGGTTTAAGGGTTATTGGAATGGAAGGGTTAGGGTTTAGGGTTGGTATGGCATGGATAAGGTTTAGGGTTGGTATGGTAGGGATAGGGTTGGTATGGCAGGGATAGGGTTTAAGGGTTGGTATGGTAGGGATAGGGTTTAAGGGTTGGTATGGCAGGGTTAGTGGTTTGGCATTGACATGGTTTAGGGTTGGTATGGCAGGGATAGGGTTGGTATGGCAGGGATAGGGTTGGTATGGCAGGGATAGGGTTGGTATGGCAGGGATAGGGTTGGTATGGCAGGGATAGGGTTGGTATGGCAGGGATAGGGTTGTTATGGCAGGGATAGGGTTGGTATGGTAGGGATAGGGTTTTGGGTTGGAATGGCAAGGTGACCTGACCTGTCGTCCAGGATAGTGATGATCTCTCCAGACTTGAAGGTGAGCTCGTTGTCCTCTGCAGCCTCAAAGTCATAGATGGCCCTGACCTTCCTGCCCTCAGGCCTCTGGGAAGAGAGGAAAGAGGCGCTGGGGTACAAACCAGACCCAGACAGCCCTGACCCAGGCTGACTTCGCTGCTCCTTTAGAGATAACTCTATGGCTGGGGGAGGAGAGGAGAATGGAAGACAGAAGAGAAGACAGGGGGGGGCAGAAGACAAGAGGACATGGTCAGAGATTTACAATTTCATTTTGGACTAATATACATTTAGAGGAATGGCCAACTGTGGCAAATCACATAGTAATATGCTAATTCCATGATCATGTCGTTACAAACTTTATTCCAGAAGACGCAGTCTATTTAGCGTCGGCCAAGTCTGGTTTTAATCTAGAACCCAGTCTAGCGGGTGTCTTTACCTGTAGCCAGGCCTAGCGGGTGTCTTTACCTGTAGCCAGGCCTAGCGGGTGTCTTTACCTTTAGCCAGGTCTTCCTCCTCCTTCTTGTTGGTTAAGGTGGATGGATCCTTTGCCACTAAAGCAGGACTTGCTTTAGCTTTCTCCGCAGCCTAAACAGACCAATATCCAAGAATGAATGCAGCCCTATTCTGCTCCAGAATGAATGCAGCCTTGTAACAGCAACGTGTTTAATATCTAGTGTTCTATAATCACACAGTAGCCTAACCCCCCAGTGCACCCACCTGAGAGCCCCCCAGTACACCCACCTGTGAGCCCACAGAAGGGAAGATGACCCCTCCCCAGTGCACCCACCTGAGAGCCCACAGCAGGGAAGGTGACCCCCTGTTCCCTGAGGTTCTTGATCATGGCTGAAATCAGGCTGAGCTGAGGGTCATTCCTAAAGTCCTCTGCCCACTCTACCATCAGTGCCTTCAGCTTCTCACATACCTTAGGGTGGCCCTGGACACACACACACACACACACACACACACACACACACACGTTTTCCACAAGTATGTAAAGTAGCCAGCCAAATAGAAAGAGTAGCCAGCAACGTGCCCAGGGACCACAGTTGTTTTACTTCAAGATATGAATTGCCACAATGTTTGTTTTTCGAATTACGTACACTACCATTCAAAAGTTGTCACTTAGAAAGTTCCTTGTTTTTTAAAGAAAAGCCATTTTTTGGTCCATTAAAATTACATCAAATTGATCAGAAATCAAGTGTATACATTGTTAATGTTGTAAATGACTATTGTAGCTGGAAACGGCAGATTTTTTTATGGAATATCTACATAGGTGTACAGAGGACCATTATCAGCAACCACCACTCCTGTTTTCCAATGGCACATTGTGTTAGCTAATCCATTTTAACCCATTTACAATTATGTTAGCATTGCTTAAAACTGTTGTCCTGATTAAAGAAGCAATAAAACTGGTCTTCTTTAACTAGTTAATACTTTAGTTGAGTATCTGGAGCATCAGCATTTGTGGGTTCGATTACAGGCTCAAAATGGCCAGAAACAAAGGACTTTATTCTGAAACTCGTCCGTCTATTCTTGTTCTGAGAAATGAAGGCTATTCCATGCGAGAAATTGCCAAGAAACAGAATAAAAAGAGTGGGAGGCCCCGGTGCACAACTTAGCAAGAGAACAAGTACATTAGAGTGTCTAGTTTGAGAAAGACGCCTCACAAGTCCTCAACTGTCAGCTTCATTAAATAGTACCCACAAAACACCAGTCTCAAAGTCAACAGCAAAGAGGCAACTCCAGGACGCTGGTCTTCTAGGCAGAGTTGCGAAGAAAAAGCCATATCTGACTGGCCAATAAAAATAAAAGAATAAGATGGGCAAAAGAACACAGACATGTGAATATTGGACAAAAAGTGTTATGGACAGAAATCTCAGTTTGAGCTGTTCAGATCACAAAAAACAACATTCGTGAGACGCAGAATTTTTTTTAAATATGTTGGAGTGCTTTTTATTTTTAATTTTTTTACCTTTATTTAACTAGGCAAGTCAGTTAAGAACAAATTCTTATTTTCAATGGCGGCCTAGGAACAGTGGGTTAACTGCCTGTTCAGGGGCAGAACGACACAGATTTGCACATTGTCAGCTCGGGGATTTGAACTTGCAACCTTTCGGTTACTAGTCCAATGCTCTAACCACTAGGCTACCCTGCTTGGTGGAGGCAATGTGATGGTCGGGGTGCTTTGGTGGTGGTAAAGTGGGGGATTTGTACAGGGTAAAAGTGATCTTCAAAAAGGAAAGCCATCTCTCCATTTTGCAACGCCATGCCATACTCTGGACGACGCTTAAATGGAGCCAATTTCCTCCTACAACAGGACATTGGAGATGATTGTGGACTTCAGGAAACAGCAGAGGTAACACCCCCCTATCCACATCGATGGAACAGTAGTGGAGAAAGTAGCAAGTTTTAAGTTCCTCGGCATACACATCACAGACAAACTGAATTGGTCCACTCACACAGACAGCATCGTGAAGAAGGCGCAGCAGCGCCTCTTCAACCTCAGGAGGCTGAAAACATTTGGCTTGTCACCAAAAGCACTCAAAACTTCGACAGATGCACAATCGAGAGCATCCTGGCGGGCTGTATCACCGCCTGGTACGGCAACTGCTCCGCCCTCAACCGTAAGGCTCTCCAGAGGGTAGTGAGGTCTGCACAACGCATCACCGGGGGCAAACTACCTGCCCTCCAGGACACCTACACCACCCGATGTTACAGGAAGGCCATAAAGATCATCAAGGACATCAACCACCCGAGCCACTGCCTGTTCACCACGCTATCATCCAGAAGGCGAGGTCAGTACAGGTGCATCAAAGCTGGGACCGAGAGACTGAAAAACAGCTTCTATCTCAAGGCCATCAGACTGTTAAACAGCCACCACTAACATTGAGTGGCTGCTGCCTACACACTGACACTGACTCAACTCCAGCCACTTTAATAATGGGAATTGATGGGAAATGATGTAAATATATCACTAGCCACTTTAAACAATGCTACCTTATATAATGTTACTTACCCTACATTATTCATCTCATATGCATACGTATATACTGTACTCTATATCATCAACTGCATTCTTATGTAATACATGTATCACTAGCCACTTTAACTATGCCACTTTGTTTACATACTCATCTCACATGTATATACTGTACTCGATACCATCTACTGTATCTTGCCTATGCTGCTCTGTACCATCACTCATTCATATATCCTTTATGTACATATTCTTTATCCCCTTACACTGTGTATAAGACAGTAGTTTAGGAATTGTTAGTTAGATTACTTGTTGGTTATTACTGCATTGTCGGAACTAGAAGCACAAGCATTTCGCTACACTCGCATTAACATCTGCTAACCATGTGTATGTGACAAATAAAATTTGATTTGACCCAAAGCACAGCTCCAAACTACGCAATAACTATTTAGGGAAGAAGCAGTCAGCTGGTATTCTGTCTATAATGGAGTGGCCAGCACGGTCACCAGATCTCAACCCGACTGAGCTGTTGTGTTCCCATCAAGTCAATCCAACTTGTGGGATGTGCTTCAGGAAGGGGTGAAATCTCTTCAGATTACCTCAACAAATTGACAACTAGAATGCCAAAGGTCTGCAATGCTGTAATTGCTGCAAATGGAGGATTCTTTGACGAAAGCTAAGTTATTTCCATTAAAAATTATTATTTCTAACCTTGTCAACGTCTTGACGATATTTCCTAATCATTTTGCAACTAATTTCATTTCATGTGTTTTCATGGAAAACAAGGACATTTCTAAATGACCCCAAACTTTTGAAAGGCAGTGTATTTTATTCAAACAGAACAATGAAGTAAAGGTCGAACGCAGCAGTTTTTATCTCAATATCAAATTATTTCTGGGTAAAAATTAAGTACCTTCCTATGGTTGTTTTCAATTTTTTAAATAATTTAAAAAATAAGTTGCTTCTTTGCAGGACTGTCTGGGAGTGTTCTGCGTGGGGAGGAGAAACCTAGCTGTTATTGGCAGAATTGTTTGACAAATATAATGAAGGATAATTAACAACGTAAAGGCTTGATTCTGTCGACGTTCTCAAGGTGCGGTTTTTGTTCAGACCAAATGTTAACCATGACCGGAGTGAAGGTCAGTGGCTGTTGTGCACCTCACTTCACCCACCTAGAATCTGAGAGGAGGCGGTCAGCATTTTGAAACTATTTAACCATTTACTTAATTGTTTAAAACCTGGACGTTTCATGTCATTTTATGAAGCATTTCTTGCCCTGTTTCAAAGTAGCCAAAATACGACCATAGAAGTGTGGGTGGAATTCTATAAAGATTTCATATGCCATTGAAACCAATAATCTATTATTTTATAAAGACTTCATATGCCATTGAAACCAGCATTTTCATAACGTTCTATAGGTTTTCAAATCAACGTTTTAATTGTCCAGCAGCCAAAGGTATAATCCTAGTCATATTAGCAACAACTGCTAGTTGAAAAACTGGAATATGCTTAACACCCCGGCCGTCCTACAATCTAAACTAGATGCCCTCAATCTCACACAAATTATCAAGGAACCTACCAGGTACAACCAAAAATCGGTAAACACGGGAACCCTCAGATATCATTCTGACCAACCTACCCTCAGTTTGAAAAAGCTAGCCTTCGCTTCCCTAACAGAAATTTGCATCCTGTAACACAAATTTCCAAATGTTTCGGGACACTAAAGTCCATGGGGAATAAGAGCACCACCTCGCAGCTGCCCACTGCACTGAGGTTAGGAAACACTGTCAACACCGATAAATCTACGATAATCGAACATTTCAATAAGCATTTTTCTACAGCTGGCCATGCTTTCCCCCTGGCTACCCCTACCAATATCTCAGCCCCCTCATCCCCCCGCTACTCCTTCACCCAAATCGCTGTTGTTCTGAAAAAGCTGCAAAATCTGGACCCTACAAATCAGCTGGGCTAGACAATCTGGGCCCTCTCTAAAATTATCCACCCCCCATTGTTACAATGCCTATTACTAACCTATTCAAACTCTTTCGTATCATCTGAGTTCCCTAAAGATTGGAACGCTGCCGCGGTCATACCCCTCTTCAAAGGGGGAGACACTCTAGACAAACTGTTACAGACCTATATCTATCCTGCCCTACCTTTCTAAAGTCTTCAAACGCCAAGTTAACAAAGATCACCAACCATTTCGAATCCTGCTGTACCTTCTCCGTTATGCAATCTGGTTTCCGAGCTGGTCATGGGTGCACCTCAGTCACGCTCAAGGTCCTAAACAATATCATAACCACGATCGATAAAAGACAGTAAGGTGCAGCCGTCTTCATTGACCTGACCAAGGCTTTCGACTCTGTCAATCACCACATTCTTATCGGCAGACTCAAGAGCCTTAGTTTCACAAATGACTGCCTCGCCTGGTTCACCAACTACTTCTCAGATAGTTCAGTGTGTCAAATCGGAGGGCCTGTTGTCCGGACCTCTGGCAGTTTCTACGGGGGTACCACAAGGTTCAATTCTTGGGGCGACTCTTTTCTCTATATGTATCAGTGATGTCGCTCTTGCTGCTGGTGATTCTCTGATCCACCTCCACGCAGACGACACCATGCTGTATACTTCTGGCCGTTCTTTGGAAACGGTTAACAAACCTCCAGAAGAGCTTCAATGCCATACAACACTCCTTCCGTGGCCTCCAACTGCTCTTAAAATGCTAATAAAACTAAATGCACGCTCTTCAACCAATCGCTGTCCGCACTCGCCCGTCCAACTACCATCATCACTCTGACGGTTCTGACTTAGAATATGTGGACAACTACAAATACCTAGATGTCTGGTTAGACTGTAAACTCTCCTTCCAGACTCAAATTAAGCATCTCCAATCCAAAATTAAATCTAGAAATCGGCTTCCTATTTCGCAACAAAGCCTTCTTCACTCATGCTGCTAAACATACCTTTGTAAAACTGACTCTCCTACCGACCCTGGACTTCAGCGATGTAATTTTCAAAATAGCCTCCAACACTCTACTCAACAAACTACTACCCACCACTGCGTCCTGTATGCTCTCGTTGGCTGGCCCTCGCTTCATATGTCGCCAAACCCACTGGCTCCAGGTCATCTATAAAAGTCTTTGCTAGGTAAAGCCCCACCTTATCTCAGCTCACTGGTCACCATAGCAACACCCAGCAGTACGCGCTCCAGCAGGTATATTTCACTGGTCATCCCCAAAGCTAACTCCTCATTTGGCTGCTTTTCCTTCGAGTTCTCCGATGCCAATAACTGGAACGAATAGCAAAAAAACAAACCAAAATAAATAACAAAAAAAATTGCTGAAGCTGGAGACATATGTCCCTCACTAACTTTAAGCATCAGCTGTCTGAGCAGCTTACCAATCACTGTACACAGCCAATCTGTAAACAGCACACACGGCTACCTCATCCCTATATTAATAATCCCCATATTAATGTTAAATTGCAAGTATTTTCGCCTATAGGGCCTATTTATTGCCTTACCTCCCTTATCCTACCTCATTTGCACACACTGTATATAGATGTTTCTATTGTGTTATTGACTGTATGTTTGTTTACTCCATGTGTAACTGTTGTTTTTGCTGCACTGCTTTGCTTTATCTTGGCCAGGTTGCAGTTGTAAATGAGAACTTGTTCTCAACTGGCCTACCTGGTTAAATAAAGGTGAAATTAAAAATGATTAGTAACCAATGCATCTTTAGATCTCCCCTCTTAATTTCTAACATGTATTTGCATCTATATTGCATGAAACCGCTCACGAATATTTGCATCTATGTCGCATGAAACCGCTCACAAATATTTGCATCTATGTCGCATGAAACTGCTCACGGATATTTTCATCTACATCGCATGTTACAGCTTGTGTTTTCCGGCTAATGGCATTTTGGAAACTTTGCACGTAGCCTTTAGCCATGTGTGCATTGTTGAGCTTATAATATGAATAAATAAAACTAAAATGGAAAAAGTAGCCAGCTGAAAATGGGCCTGTAACACACACACACACACACACACACTTACATTAGTATGGCCCTTCAAACTTTATACAACACGTATCATACAACAATTTTCAAAGTAGATATTTCTGTAACATTACATACAATGACAGCGAATATCCACACCTTGTTTAGAACGTTGCTGACCTCACTGGCAAACTCTCTGGAGCACACTTCTAGATGAAATATCTTCCCACAGTTTGAAACACAGGCACCAAGCAGCTGGGAAGGGAAAAACACATTTACTTCAATAATGTAAAGATAAAGCTTTTTTAAGCTGTCATAAAGCTCTATGAAATATATTTATAGCATAAGACAGCTTTATGAAATAGACACTATATAGACAAAACTATGTGGACAGACCTTGAAATGAGTAAATCTGGCTATTTCAGCCACACCTGTTAATGACAGGTGTTTCAAATCGAGCACACTGCCATCCAATCTCCATAGACAAACATTGGCAATGAATTTCAACGTGGCACCGTAATAGAATACCACCTTTCCAACAAGTCAGTTCATCACATTTCTGCCCTGTTAGAGCTGTCCTTGGCCAAATATAAGTGCTGTTATTGTGATGTGGAAACGTCTAGGAGCAATATCCAATATCTGTGCCCGACCTCACTAAGTCTCTTGTAGCTGAATGGAAGCAAGTCACCGCAGCAATGTTCCAACATCTAGTGGAAATCCTTCCCAGAAGAATGGAGGCTGTTATAGCAGCAAATGGGGGACCAAGTCAATATTAATGCTCATGATTTTGGAATGAGATGTTCAACAAGATGGTGTCCACATACTGTTGGTCATGTAGTGCATTTACAGCATAAGACAGGGCTTTATGACAGCTTAAGACCGCTTTATGAAATATATTTATACAGCAGACAGTTTTTCCTCCAAGCACCTGTTGTAATACATAGCTGTGTTGTCTGTGTTTACCGTCAGAGCCTGCATGGCAACATGTGGATCCTTGTGGTTGACTCGTCTCATAATCGACCGAAGACATTCTTTAGGCCTTGAATAGAACACACATCAACCTTCATTATGATCATCAACAACACATACAACTTTATCAATAACACACATCCTCATCAACAATGCTTTAGCGGTATTCTCTCTCTTCAGAACTGGCTAAGTGATTTTTGCAGCTTAATGAGTGTAATCTTTTGACAATTGTTGATATTCTGGAAACAAAACATGTTTTATAAAGGAGGATAGAATCCACCCAAATCATTTGGGTTCCTGGATCCTTTCACAGCATTATAAGGCTACGTTGAAACAATGACTTAATGACTCAAGCCCAGCTCAGTTAATCCCTACCATTGTGATGCTAGGTTCTCACACTGCACTAACATAAATGACATGAGCACATCTACTGCTGCTAAGCTTCACAGTAAAGCAATGAAAACAGTAAGCATCCCAGAAGAAAAGTGCTCAAAATAGCCCACGTTAACATATGTAGCTTAAGAAACAAGGTTCATGAAATCAATAATTTGCTAGTAACAGATTACATTCATATTCTGAGTAGCTCTGAAACTCACTTAGATAATACCTTTGATGATACAGTGGTAGCAATACAAGGTTATAACATTTACAGAAAATACAGAAATGCCAATAGTGGAGGTGTTGATGTTTATATTCAGAACAACATTCCTGTAAAGATTAGAGAAGATCTCATGTTAAATACTGTTGGAGTAATATGGCTACAGGTTCAGCTGCCTCACCTAAAGCCCATTCTGGTGGGAAGCTGCTATAGACCACCAAGTGCTAACAGTCAGTATCTGGATGACAAGTGTGAAATGCTTGATAATGTATGTGATATCAACAGAAAGGTATATTCTCTGGGTGATTTAAATATTGACTAGCTTTCATCAAGCTGCTTCAAACTGTAACCAGTGCCTGCAACTTTAGTAGACACATCTAGGAAAACCAAAGTCCCAAAGGCTGGACCTAATATAGTGTATGAGAGGTCATACAATACGTTTTGTAGTGATTCCTATGTTGTTGCTGTAAAGAATATTTGTTGGTCCGTGGTGTGTAATGAGGAGCAAACAGACGGTATACTAAACACATTTATGAACTTGCTCATTCCAGTTAGTAATAAGCACACATCCATTAAGAAAATTACTAAAAACTGTCAAATCCCTGTGGACTGATGAGGAATTGAAAATTATATAGTTGGGAGGGATGAGGCAAAAGGAATGGAAAATAAGTCTGGCTGCACAACGGAATGACAAACTTTATGCAAATTGAGAAATCATGTGACTAAACTGAATAAAATAAATCTACACTATGAAACAAAGATAAATGTGAATGATAGTAAAAAATATTTGGAGCACCTAAAATTAAATTGTGAAAAAAGGCAAAATCAGCTTCATCATTCATTGAAACAGACGGCTTATTCAACACAAAACCAACTGATATTGCCAACTACTTTAATGATTTTTTTCATAGGCAAGATTAACAATTTAGGCATGACATGCCAGCAACAAACACTGCCACATTATGAAAGACTAGAATTATACTTTTGAATTCCATAAAGTCAGTGTGGAAGAGGTGAAAAAAAGATTGTTGATAAACAATGACAAACCACCGGGGTCTGACAACTTGGATGGAAAATTACTGAGGATGATAGGGGATGATATTGCCACTCCTATTTGCCATATTTTCAATTTAAGCCTACGAGAAAGTGTGCGCCCCCAGGCCTGGAGGGAACCAAGTCATTCTGCTACCCAAGAATAGTAAAGCCCCCATTGCTGGATAAAATAGCCGACCAATCAGGCTGTTACCAACACATTGTAAACTTTAGGAAAAAAATGTTTGACCAGATACAATGCTATTTTACAGTAAACAAACTGAGACTTTCAGCACACTTATAGGGAAGGATATTCAACGAAAACAGCACTTACACAAATGACTGATTATTGGCTGAGAGAAATTGATGATAAAAAGATTGTGGGGGCTGTTTTGTTAAGACTTCAGTGTTGTTTGACATGATTGATCATTGTCTGCTGCTGGAAAAATATGTGTTATGGCTTTACACCCCCTACTATATTGTGGATAAAGAGTTACCCGTCTAACAGAACACAGAGTGTTCTTTAATGGAAGCCTCTCCAACATAATCAGGAATTTCACAGGGAAGCTGTCTCGTAGGCCCCTTACATATTGTTTTTTCAATCTTTACTAATGACATGCCACTGGCTTTGAGTATGTGTGTCTATGTCTGCGGATGATTCAACACACGTCAGCTACTACAGTGACTGAAATGACTGCAACACTTAACAAATAACATATAGAATCATGTAGTAACCAAAAAAAAAAGTGTTAACCTTTTTGGGATAGGGGGCAGCATTTTCACTTTTGGATGAATAGCATGCCCAGAGTGAACTGCCTCCTACTCTGTCCCAGATGCTAATATATGCATAGTATTATTAGTATTGTAGTTTTCCAAGTCTTGGCCAACCGTGTACACATTGAGATATGGATGAGGTTGCACTTCCTAGGGCTTCCACTAGATGTCAACCGTCTTTTGGATTCTACTATAAAGGAGGGGCTCATGAAACCTCTGAGTCAGTGGTCTGGCAGAGAGCCTTGGTCTCATGACTCGCGCTCCCGACAGAGTTACCTCTCGTTCCAGTGCCTTTCTGAAGAGAAAGGAATTCTCCAGTTGGAACATTGATATTTTATGCTAAAAACAATATTGATTCCATAAATCGTTTGACATGTTTCTAAAGGACTGTAAGGGAACTGAGTTTTTGTCTGGATGAAATGCTCACGCCTCATGAAGATGGTTTACTAGGCTGAACATGCTAACAAGGGACTATTTGGACAAAAATGGAACTTTATTGAACAAATCAGTCATTTATTGTCGAACTGTGATTCCTGGGAGTACCTTCTGATGAAGATCAAAGTGAATATTTCTGGTGTTGTTTCTAACTTTGTTGAGTATAAAACGGCGGCTATTCCTCTAGATGTTTTGGGTTCTTAGCGAGGTTCTCAGATTAAGCTTTTTCCTTAAAGTTTTTAAAAAATCTGACACAGAGGTTGCATTAAGGAGAAATCTCTAATTCTGTGAATAACACTAGTATCTTTTATCAATGTTTATTATTAGTATTTCTGCAAAATCACTGGATCTTTTGGAATCAAAACATTACTGCACGTAACGCGCCAATGTACACAGATTTTTGGATAGAAATATGCACATTATCGAACAAAACATACATGTATTGTGTAACATGATGTCCTATGAGTGTCATCTGATGGTTAGGATTAATTTCTCTATTTCTGCTTTTTGTGACTCCTATCTTTGGCTGGGAAATGGCTGTGTGTGTTTTTGTGACTTGACACAGACCTAAAATAATCATATGTTGTGTTTTAGCTGTAAAGCATTTTTGAAAACAGACACAATGGGTAACGATGTTTTTTTATTTGCTGTATTGGACTTGTTAATGTGTGAAAGTTACATATTTCTAAAAAATATTTTTGAATTTCGCGTGCTGCCTTTTCAGTGGAATGTTGTCGAGGGCACTCGAAAGGTTAAACAAATCAAAATATATTCTATATGTTAGATTCCTCAAAGTAGCCACCCTTTACCTTGACAGCGTCGCACACTCTTGGCATTCTCTCAACTCGCTTCCCGAGGTAGTATTTCAATTAACAGGTGTGCCTTGTTAAAAGTTCATTGGTGGAATTTCTATCCTTCTTAATGCATTTGATCCAATCAGGTGTGTTGTGACAACATAGGGTTGTAGAAGATATCCCTATTTGGTAAAATACCAAGTCCATATTACGGCAAGAACAGCTAAAATAAGCAAAGAGAAGCAAAAGTCAATCATCACTTTAAGACATGAAGGTCAGTCAATCTGGAAAAATGTCAAGAACTTTGAAAGTTTCTTTAAGTGCAGTCGCACAAATCATCAAGCACTATGATGAAACTGGCTCTCATGAGGACCACCACAGGAAAGGAAGACCCAGAGTTACCTCTGCTGCAGAGGATACGGGTTAACTGCACCTCAGATTGCAGCCCAAATAATTAGTGCAAGTAACAGACATCTCAACATCAACTGTTTTTTTAAATAACTAGGCAAGTCAGGTAAGAACAAATTCTTATTTACAATGGCGGACTAGGAACAGTGGGTTAACTGCCTTGTTCAGGGGCAGAAAGACAGATTTTTACATTGTCAGCTTGGGGATTCTATTTTGCAACCTTTCGGTTACTAGTCCAACGCTCTAACCACTAGGCTACCCACCACCCGCATCATTCATGGTCGAATTGCTGTAAAGAAACCACTACTAAAGGACACCAATAAGAAGAGACTGGCTTAGGCCAAGAAACACAAGTAATGGACATTAGAACGGTGGAAATCTGTCCTTTGGTCTGAGGAGCCCAAATTGGAGATTGTTGGTTCCAACAGCCCTGTCTTTGTGAGACTCAGCGTAGGTGAACAGATGATCTCTGCATGTGTGGTTCCCATCGTGAAGCTTGGAGGTGTGATGGTGCTATGCTGGTGACACGGTCTGTGATTTATTTAGAATTCAAGGCACACTTAACAAGCATGACTACCAAAGCATTCTGCAGCGATATGCCATCCCATCTGGTTTGCGCTTAGTGGGACTATCATTTGTTTTCAACAGGACAATTACCCAAAACACACCTCCAGGCTGCGTAAGGGCTATTTGACCAAGAAGAAGTGTGATGAAGTGCTGCATCAGATGACCTGGCCTCCACAATGACCCGGGCTCAACCTAATATAGATGGTTTGGGATGAGTTGGATCGCAGAGTGAAGGAAAAGCAGCCAACAAGTGCTCAGCATGTGGGAACTCCTTCAATACTGTTGGAAAAGCAATCCAGGTGAAGCTGGTTGAGAGAATCCCAAGAGAGTACAAAGCTGTCATAAAGGCAAACGGTGGCAACTTTGAAGAAACTCAAATATATTTTGATTTGTTTAACACTTTTTTGGTTACTACATGAATACATGTGTTATTTCATATTTGCTGATGTCTTCAATGTTATTCCACAATGTAGAAAATGGTACAAATAAAGAAAACCCCTTGAAAGAGTAGGTGTGTCCAAACTAACATCAACAACACATTTTTATTACAAACATCACACCTTCATGTGGCCTACTCCTAGACATACATACTCTTATGCCTGGCCCGCTAGGAGACGGCCCTATCTTATGCCTGGCCCGCTAGGAGACGGCCCTATCTTATGCCTGGCCCGCTAGGAGACTGCCCTATCTTATGCCTGGCCCGCTAGGGAGACGGCCCTATCTTATGCCTGGCCCGCTAGGAGACGGCCCTATCTTATGCCTGGCCCGCTAGGAGACGGCCCTATCTTATGCCTGGCCCGCTAGGAGACTGCCCTATCTTATGCCTGGCCCGCTAGGAGACTGCCCTATCTTATGCCTGGCCCGCTAGGAGACTGCCCTATCTTATGCCTGGCCCGCTAGGAGACGGCCCTATCTTATGCCTGGCCCGCTAGGAGACGGCCCTATCTTATGCCTGGCCCGCTAGGAGACGACTGCCCTATCTTATGCCTGGCCCGCTAGGAGACGGCCCTATCTTATGCCTGGCCCGCTAGGAGACGGCCCTATCTTATGCCTG
Organism: Oncorhynchus masou masou; assembly: GCF_036934945.1. Taxonomy (NCBI): domain Eukaryota; kingdom Metazoa; phylum Chordata; class Actinopteri; order Salmoniformes; family Salmonidae; genus Oncorhynchus; species Oncorhynchus masou. Next base: position 101,170 of record NC_088214.1, read on the forward strand.
GCCCGCTAGGAGACGGCCCTATCTTATGCCTGGCCCGCTAGGAGACGGCCCTATCTTATGCCTGGCCCGCTAGGAGACGGCCCTATCTTATGCCTGGCCCGCTAGGAGACGGCCCTATCTGGATATACAGTATACATATAATTGATTGACGTATTGATAGACATGTGTAACTGACCCGGAGCGAGACTGTCCTATCTTATCACAAAGGTCCAGGATGAGGCCCCAGTCCTCCGCTGTGTTCATCTCACTGGTGGCTTTCTCTGAAGAACAACAAACACAAAACATCAGCTCACTGCTGAAGTAGGCTATAACACAAACAAATCCATTTAGGGTAAGATAATGTGGGGAACCACTTGTCACATCTAGAGCCAGAGTTCTAACCGGATATGGCGCATCAGTTACTCAACATCTATTTATTTCTTATGTTATTATTTTTCTATTTATTCCCTGGGTTATTATTTTTTACATTTGTTCAACTATTTCTCTGCATTGTTGGGAAGGGCCGTTAGAAAGCATTTCACTGTTAGTCAACACCTGTTGTTTACAAAGCACCCATAGTGCTTAATTAGAGGCGGATCAGGTTCCAGCACCTCCACGTTTTGGACTGTTTTGTTTCTAAACATAATTGGCTGGATCCCGTACCTCTACTGGCCCAAGAAATCATTTTCACATTTTTTCGATGTAACATGTCTAATAAAAGCGATCAAAGTTCATATGAGTTCTCTCTTAGTTAATTCTCCAGCCACCAGAAAAAAACGTAATGTGAAAAAGTTGATTTTCAGGCCGAGCCTAATATTCTAAGAGTTCATTTGGGTTGGGCCGGCCGGGTTTTAAGGTTTGCGCAAAATTGTAACCTATGGCACGCGGTACCAGAGCTTGCTAGTTGAGATTTCTGAGATTTATTTTCTTAACTCTTCTTGAACTGCACTGTTGGTTAAGGGCTTTTAAGTAAGCATTTCACGGTTAGGTCTACATCTGTTATATTCGGCGCATCAGACAAATAACGTTTGATTTTGTGTTTGAGACCAATGCGGACTGTGTGAGAAGTGCGCCAGTATGTCTCACATAACTAGAATGAAATTCATTTTCTATGACATCTCTCCTTCTTTCTACTCTGATAGATGAGATGCAGGCTGTCTCTCTCCTGGCACTATCATTTATTTCCTTATGTAATCCAAGCCACGCGAAGGGTTCTGAACGAATTGCGGCACCCCTGACATTTAAATATACTTGCCAAAGCCATAGAATTACTGCCGTCTGTTCAGAAACAAATTAAATGATTCAGAATAGGCTACTACACCATGACAAGGGCTATAATCTAGCGACAGAGGAATATTTCTAATCCCCTTCCAGTGTTGTCAATAACATCTCTTCCAGTCTCATCTTCTCCTGTGTAGCTACGTCTTCCAAAAAGTCCTCATGTCCATCCTTTTCATCCTGGAGCGATGGGTAACGATGCTTCGTGGGCGACTGTTGTTGATGTGTGCAGAGGGTCCCTGGTTCGCGCCCGGGTATGGGCGAGGGGACGGTCTAAAGTTACTGTTTCATAGATAGCTAACCCCTTCACTAATCTATGCTTGATACACACACACATCCAAGTTAACGTTAGCAACGTGTTTAGCTTCTTTGCCTGCATAGTTAGTTAGTCATTGTAGTGGCATCTAGTGTAGCTGACGTTTTGTAGCTGCAGATAAAATGCAACGTCATCTTCTCCGTCTGGCACCATGGAGCATCAGTTTGCTGCTAGTTAACATCTTTACTGTCGCTTATCAAAATGGTCCAACTTTATCAACATTACCGGGGCAGGTGTCTGGCTAACAACACTTCAGTAGTTAGCTAGTGAATGGGCTATCCCCATTGCTCTTACTGGCTAACGTTAGGTAGCCATGTTGACTGCCAGTCAGCTAACTAACAAACTAGTTAATTAAAGAAGGGTGTTAGCGAGCTACGGCTACAAAACTTAAGAAGACGTGCCGCTAACGTTAACTAGCTACGTGAGGAAAATCAACTCAAGACCTGGATAACGTTCAGGTACTAAGTTATAGCTAGCAAAACACAAACAAAGCCGAGGCGTTAGTGTAGTCAACGTTCACAACTTACCAACATCTTGCTCAAATGGATTGGACGTGAAGAGAGGCATTACCGCAATTATATCAACCACAGTATTGTAGTTCTCGTATTCGTTTCACTCGGCTATTCACTAACGTAAGTTATTACATTAAAACGCATAGCTAGTACAGAAAGTAGGGCATATGTAGTAGTCAGTCAGTCCTCGATCAGCCCGCAACAAACAGGCATTCTGGGTAACGGACATCACTGCGTTCTGAACATAGACGTTCACGTGACCGACTAAAATGGACTTCTGGGGTTCGCCTTCAAACTAAAAGTTCCCAATTGAAACTGATACAAACGGATAACAATTGTGCAATCATGCCACAATTGGACTAAATAATGCTAAACAAGGTTGGAATGTTGTTATATACATTCAACAAAAGACAGTTATTAGTTGAAATTGCACTGGATGTATTTAAATTCAGAATTGCATTGGGGGCATACTCTACTATTGCAGCATTGAGGCTGAGACGTGGGTCGGGGGACACTGTGGCCCTGTCCGACACTACCCCCGGATAGGGCCAACCAGGCAGGATACAACTCCACCCACTTTGCCAAAGCACAGCCCCCACACCACTAGAGGGATGTCAACAGACCACCAACTGACTACCCTGAGACAAGGCTGAGCATAGCCCACTAAGATCTCATCCAACACATGAGCCCGAGGAGGCACAAAACCGGACAGGAATGTCAGTGACTCAACCCACTCAAGTCGAGTATAGCGAAAAAAGCCTGGCACAAAGTGATGCATCCCTCCTGGGGATGGCATGGAAGAGCACTAGTAAGCCAGTTACTCAGCTCCCGTGATAGGGTCAGAGGCAGAGAATTTATTATTTTATTATTTAACCTTTATTTAACTAGGCAAGTCAGTTAAGAACAAATGGGACCTATGGGACTCCCAATCACGGCCGGATGTGATACTGAGAGAGCCAAAACAAGGGCGGTTCCTCACTTCAGTGCCTTGCCGTTCACCTTCGCACCCCTGGGCCAGACTACACTCAATCATAGGAACTAATCAGAGGAACTACTGAAGAGATGAGTCTTCAGCAAAGACGAAGGGCCGAGACCTAGTCTGCGTCTCTCACATGGATAAACAGACCATTATATAAAAATTGAGCTCTATAGGAGAAAGCCCTGCCTCTAGCTGTTTGCTTAGAAATTCTAGGGACAATAAGGAGACCTTTATTTTGTGACAGTGGATCTGTAACTGCTACAGTGTAGTTTAGTAGGATGGAGGCTCCATAGCTGTATGGATCTGTAACTGCTAGAGTGTAGTTTAGTAGGATGACGGCTCCATAGCTGTATGGATCTGTAACTGCTACAGTGTAGTTTAGTAGGATGGAGGCTCCATAGCTGTATGGATCTGTAACTGCTACAGTGTAGTTTAGTAGGATGGAGGCTCCATAGCTGTATGGATCTGTAACTGCTACAGTGTAGTTTAGTAGGCATAGCTGTATGGATCTGTAACTGCTACAGTGTAGTTTAGTAGGATGGAGGCTCCATAGCTGTATGGATATGTAACTGCTACAGTGTAGTTTAGTAGGATGGAGGCTCCATAGCTGTATGGATATGTAACTGCTACAGTGTAGTTTAGTAGGCATAGCTGTATGGATCTGTAACTGCTACAGTGTAGTTTAGTAGGATGGAGGCTCCATAGCTGTATGGATCTGCTACAGTGTAGTTTAGTAGGATGGAGGCTCCATAGCTGTATGGATCTGCTACAGTGTAGTTTAGTTAGGATGGAGGCTTCATAGCTGTATGGATCGGTAACTGCTACAGTGTTGTTTAGTAGGATGACGGCTCCATAGCTGTATGGATCTGTAACTGCGACAGTGTAGTTTAGTAGGATGGAGGCTCCATAGCTGTATGGATATGTAACTGCTACAGTGTAGTTTAGTAGGATGGAGGCTCCATAGCTGTATGGATCTGCTACAGTGTAGTTCAGTAGGATGACTTGCCTGGTTAAATAAAAAAGGCTCCATAGCTGTATGGATATGTAACTGCTAGAGTGTAGTTTAGTAGGATGGAGGCTGTATGGGTCTGTAACTGCTAGAGTGTAGTTTAGTAGGATGGATGCTGTATGGATCTGTAACTGCTACAGTGTAGTTTAGTAGGATGGAGGCTGTATGGATCTGTAACTACTACAGTGTAGTTTAGTAGGATGGAGGCTCCATAGCTGTATGGTTCTATAACTGCTAGAGTGTAGTTTAGTTGGATGGAGGCTGTATGGGTCTGTAACTGCTACAGTGTAGTTTAGTAGGATGACGGCTCCATAGCTGTGTGGATCTGTAACTGCTACAGTGTAGTTTAGTAGGATGACGGCTTCATAGCTGTATGGATCTGTAACTGCTACAGTAAGTGTATATTTTTTAGTTGAAGGATTCTTTCTTGTGAATGAAAGATAAGGGTTATATGTTTAAAAGCGATGATTATTGACATTTGTACATGTTAAAACACAGCATCGGGATAGTAGTTCACATTAGGCAGTTGTGGGTGAAGCTAATGGCTAAAAACTGTAGGGAGTTTGAGAGAAGAATGATATGCACTGTACAGCTTCAGCTATGGATTGTGCACCTGTGAAATGGGGTTTCTGTTATGTACTTGAGTGAAGACCCAAAAGCGGTTTTAACAGAAAACAGAGTTCTTTAATGAAAAACAGGAATGGCATAAATCCTCTTCCGACGTAGTCAATGGAACAAAAAGAACGTTAGTATAATGCAGGATGCACCTGCCAGGCAGACTCCGACAGGATAGGACAAGGTGGAAGCAAACGCGACGACAGCTTGCTTCTGGCATCAAAAACACAAACAAGAATCAGACACTGAAAGTAGCAGGAACAGAGAGAGAAATAGAGACCTAATCAGAGGGGGAAGGGAGAACAGGTGGGAAAGAGTGAATGAGCTAGTTAGGGTAGATGTAGAACAGCTGAAGAATGAGAGACAGAGAAGGTAACCTAAAAGACCAGCAGAGAGAGACAGAGTGAAGAGAAAGGACAGGAACAGACATAACAAGACATGACAGTTTCAGCCTACACAGTGACACCCACAGAACACGACTGGGTAGAGTGTACACACAATTAGTTTCTTGACTCTTTTTGCAGGACTTTGATTGTGGTAAATCACCTTTACAGTCAGTCTATTGTGTGTATTGAATATTCATACAGGACTGTACAGCCTAACCTATTGATTCATATTGGACTGTACATTGATTCAGTGTGTCTACTGTGTGTATTGTATATATGACACAATAATGACAAATTACATCAGAAACAACGTTTTAATCAGTTCTGGCTTTTTTCAACCTTTGCCATATCATGCATTCAGAGCTATCTATCTCATATCTAAGGGTTTTCTTTAAATGGAAGCTTCTCTAATGTCAAACATGTAATGTTGGTGTACTGCAGGCCAGCTCTCTAGACCCTCTACTGTTTTCACCAATGACCTGCCACTGTGTGTCCATGTATGCGGATGATTCAACCATATACAGTGCATTCGGAAAGTATTCAGACGCCTGGACTTTTTCCACATTATGTTACGTTGCAACCTTATTCTAAAATTGATTAAATAGTTTTTTTCCCTTATCTTCACATAATACCCCATAATGACAAAAAAAATAAAAATTGAATTTTTTGAAAATGTATTAAAAATTACACAAGTATTCAGACCCTTTACTCAGTACTTTGTTGAAGCACCTTTGGCAGTGATTACAGCCTTGAGTCTTCTTGGGTATGACGCTACAAGCTTGGCAAACCTGTATCTGGGGAGTTTCTCTTATTCCTCTCTGCAGATCCTCTCAAGCTTTGTCAGGTTGGATGGGGAGCGTTGCTGCACAGCTATTTTCCAGTCTCTCGAGGGATGTTTGATCGGGCTCAAGTCCGGGCTCTGGTTGGGTCACTCAAGGACATTCAGAGACTTGTTCTGAAGCCAAACCTGCATTGCCTTGGCTGTGCGCTTAGGGTCATTGTCATGTTGGAAGGTGAACCTTCACCCCATTCTGAGGTCCTGAGCGCTATGGAGCAAGTTTTCATCAATGATCTCTGTACTTTGCTCCATTAATCTTTCCCTCGATCCAGACTAGTCTCCCAGTCCCTGGAAGCTGAAAAACATCCCCACAGCATAATGCTGCCACCACCGTGCTTCACTGTAGAGATGGTGCCAGGTTTCCTCCAGATGTGACACTTGGCATTCATGCCAAAGAGTTCAATCTTGGTTTCATCAGACCAGATAATCTTGTTTCTCATGGTCTTCAGAGTCCCTTAGGTGCCTTTTGGCAAACTCCAAGAGGGCTATCATGTGCCTTTTACTGAGGAGTGGCGTCTGTCTGGCCACTCTACCATAAAGGCCTGATTGGTGCAGGGCTGCATAGATGGTTGTCCTTCTGGAAGGTTCTCCCCATCTCCACAGAGGAATTATAGAGCTCTGCCAGTGACCTTCGGGTTCTTGGTCACCTCCTTGACCAAGGCCCTTCTTCCTCGATTCCTCAGTTTGGCTGTGTGGCCAGCTCTAGGAAGAGTCTTGGTGGTCCCAAACTTCTTCCATTTCTTGGGGATCTTCAATGCAGCACACAGCACACTGTGCCAGAGAGTAGCAGCAGAGTCAATACATAATATGGAGGACGGTCAATGTAAATAGTCCGGGTGGCCATTTTATTAATTGTTCAGCAGTCTTATGGCTTGGGGGTAGAAGCTCCGGTACGCTTGCTGTGCGATAGCAGAGAGAACTGTCTTTGACTTGGATGACTGGAGTCTTTTACAATTTCTTGGGCTTTCCTCTGATGCCGACCAGTATATAGGTCCTGGATGGCAGGAAGCTTGGCCCCAGTGATTGAGCTTAGCGTTCAACAACATGTCTACGATCCTGGCCTTCCTGATGGTAAAGGTAGCTGGTAAAGGTAGGCAACAACACATCTGCAACATTGATCCTCAACACTGGGATGCGTGCTTAGTCCCCTCCTGTACTCCTTGTTCACCCATGACTGCGTGGCCAAACACAACTTCAACACCATCACTAAGTTTGCTGACCATACAACAGTGCCTGATCAACGACAACAATGAGACAAACTATGGGGAGGTTGTCAGAGACCTGGCATTGTGGTGCCAGGACAACACCTTCTCCCTCAATGTGAGCAAGACCAAGTTCCTTGGTTTCCACATCTCCAACGAACTATCATGGTCCAAACACACCAAGACAGTCGTGAAGATGAAACGACAACACCTTTCCCCCCCCCCCAGGAGACTGGAAAGATTTGGCATTGGTCCACAGATCCACAAAAAGATCTACAGCTGCACAATCGAGACCATCCTGACTGGTTGCATCACCCCCTGGTATGAAAACTGCTCAGCAAATGAGATGAGCCTGTCTACTCTACAGACAAGATGAGCCAATCCACCTTACAATCAAGAAGAGCCTGTGCACTCTAGATACAAGACGAGCTTGTTGACTGTACTAATAGAGAAAAAATGAGCCTGTCCACAGACAAGATGAGCCTGTCGACTCTACAGACAAGGTAAGCCTTTCCAATCGACAAACCATTTGAGCCTGTCCAATCGACTGTTACAGACAGGATAAGATAGTCCACTCTACTGCTAAAGACTAGATGAGCCTGTTCACTCAACAGACAAGACGGACCTGTCCAGTCTACAGACAAGACGGACCTGTCCAGTCTACAGACAAGACGGACCTGTCCAGTCTACAGACAAGACGGACATGTCCAGTCTACAGAAAAGATTAACCAATCGACACTACAGACAAAATTAACCTGTACACTACACAGACACTACACTGTCCACTCCGCAGACCAGACGGGCCCGTCCACTCCGCAGACCAGACGGGCCCGTCCACTCCGCAGACCAGACGGCCCGTCCACTCCGCAGACCAGACGGGCCCGTCCACTCCGCAGACCAGACGGGCCCGTCCACTCCGCAGACCAGAGACCAGACCAGGGCCCGTCCACTCCGCAGACCAGAGACCAGACGGGCCCGTCCACTCCGCAGACCAGACGGGCCCGTCCACTCCGCAGACCAGACGGCCCGTCCACTCCGCAGACCAGACGGGCCCGTCCACTCCGCAGACCAGACGGGCCCGTCCACTCCGCAGGCAAGACGGGCCCGTCCACTCCGCAGGCAAGACGGGCCCGTCCACTCCGCAGACAAGACGGGCCCGGCCACTCCGCAGACAAGACGGGCCCGGCCACTCCGCAGACAAGACGGGCCCGGCCACTCCGCAGACAAGACGAGCCCGGCCACTCCGCAGACAAGACGAGCCCGGCCACTCCGCAGACAAGACGAGCCCGGCCAGTCTACAAACAAGATGAACCTGTCCATTCCTCAGACAAGATGAGCCTGTCCAGTGTACAGACAAGACCAGCCTGTCTAGACTACAGACAAGATGAACCTGTCCACTCCACAGACACAAAATTTTAGTAGTTATTGTTGTGTCAGCTCTGTAACCTGCACATAAAATATATCTACTGTAGTTGTGTACATTCTCAGCCTTAACATAGCCGTACTAGCCCAGTCTTACTAAGCTAGCCATACCAACCTAGCCGTACCGACCTAGCCGTACCGACCTAGCCATGCCAACCTAGCCGTACCGACCTAGCCGTACCGACCTAGCCGTACCGACCTAGCCGTACCAACCTAGCCGTACCAACCCAGCCGTACCAACCTAACTGCACTAACCTAGCTGCACTAACCTTGCCGTACAGCATAGTTACATCTCCTGACTCCTGCCCTGTTCCAAGATCACAGCACACAGCCATAGTCATATATTTCAGCAAATAGCTGTTCAATTATTAACCGGTAGTGCTATTTACAGGAATATGTCTTTAAATATACATAAGGTGTCTATAAAGAACGTGATGTCCTCTCACCACTGGTGGAGTGACCACAACTAGCACAGAGCTGTAGACAGACAGACAGACAGACAGATGCACATCAGCTATCCAGTGTTTCTAAAAAGAGGAATGGGATATCAGTCGTCCTGACCAAGCTGGTCTCTATTAAACATAATAACATAATGCTATAAAATGGTGACGTTCCACTCTACAGGCAAGATGAGCCTGTCCACTCTTCTGCTAGAGACAAGATGAGAATGGCCTATGAAACATAATGCTATAAAATGGTGACGTTTTCAAATGTTGAATGCAGAAATAACCTGTTATTGACAGGGGAATGTGTTGCGTGGCATTGAATTAACCATGTGTGGTCCTCGGGAACATGTTGACCAGCATAGAATTAAGCATGTGTGGTCGTCGGAACGTGTTGTGTTTGGGGTCTAATATATAGTGTGAGAGCAGGGAGAGGTGGTAAGGGTTTAACTGCTGTAGCAGAATGTCAAGACCCTACCAACTGTTAGTCTTATTTCCTTCTTAAAACTTGTTTGGGATAGGGGGCAGTATTTTGACATCGGGATGAAAAGCGTGCCCAAAGTAAAACTGCCTGTTACTCAGACCCAGAAGGATATGCTAGGATATGCATACAATATAGGATTTGGATAGAAAACACTCTACAGTTTCTAAAACTGTTAGAATTATATCTGTGAGAATAACAGAACTGATGTGGCAGGCAAAACCCTGAGGACAAACCATCCACCAGCCTACCACTATTTTCAATGGCTATCACTTTTATTATAAGGCGAAGTCCTCCTAGATTGCAGTTCCTAGGGCTTCCACTAGATGTCAATCGTTGTTAGAAAGAGTTTCAGGCTGGATTTTGGAAAAATTAGCCAGAAATTGTAGTTTTTCTAGGTGGCTCCCATTTTGGCTGTAGTGTTTCCAAGTGCGTGAATGAAAGCGCGTTCTTTGGTATTTTTCTCCGGTAAAGACAATAATGATTCTCTGTCTTACATTTTATAGTTTATTTACGTATTAGGGTACCTAAGATTTGAATATAAACATTGTTTGACTTTACTAGTAACATTTGGGATTCATTTTGTATGCATTTTGATGGAGGGAAAGTGGAGTATTGACTGAAGCGCGCCAGCTAAACTGAGTTTTTATGATTATTTCCTCCCCCTCCTTATGTGTTTATTGAGTGCACCTATTTTGAGTAAGGTAGTTAGTAGTAAGGCTTTATTCGTCAGCCGGCCCGCCTGGTTCCTTGTGCGGGATTAATTATTGTCACCGTCTGTTTGGTGTACTTGTGTGCACGTCTATGGGTTTTGTGTTTTCCCATTTTGTGTTTTTTTTCTGGACAGTTTAAGTCCCCCTGTTTGGGGCATTTGTTTGTTCATTACGCCCTGTGTTTTCGTGGGGGTTGGCTTATGTTCGCCGTTTCTCTGTACATTAAAATAGCACTCCCCTGAACTCTCTGCTTCCTGCGCCTGACTCCTCACCCACTACACTCAGACCGTTACAATATTGCTATTTCTGACTTTCGTGTCGCACTTGCCTGGTTGAAATATGTTTTTCATGTGTTTGTATATGGGGCGCTGTCCTCAGATAATTGCATGGTGTGCTTTCGCCGTAGAACATTTTTAAAAACTGACATATCGGCTGGATTAACAAAGAAGTTAAGCTTTATTTTGATGTATTACACTTGTGATTTTATGAAAGTTAAATATTTATAATTCTGTAGTATGAATTTCGCGCTCTGCAATTTCACCAGATGTTGTTGAGGTGTCCCGCTAGCAGCACGCCTTTCCCAAAGACACAACAGTTAGAGCGGCCATTCTATCCACTATTCATTCAACATCTTGTTTTAGGGTTTAACTGCTGTAGCAGATAGTGTTCTAAGAAACACAGTATCACAATAACACAGCCCTGTATCAACCATCAGGACAGCAGACAGTCAATGTGGTCCTGTATTGACCATTAGAACAGCAGACAGACAGAGCGGTGAACATCAGGACAGCATACAGACAGAGTGGTCCTGTATCGACCATCAGGACAGCATACAGACATAGTGGTCCTGTATTGACCATCAGAAAAGCATACAGACAGTTAGAGTGGTTCTGTACATACCATCAAGACACCAGACGGTCAAGGTTTTCCTGTATCAACCATGGAGGACAGCATGCAGACAGAGTGGTCACGTATTTACCATCAGGACAGCAGACATACATTTACAGTAGTCCTTGATTGAATGTCAGGACAGCAGACAGATAGAGTGGTCCTGTATCGACCATCAGGAAATGATCCAGACAATTAGAGTGGTACTTTATTGACAATCAGGACAGCAGATTGTAAGCGTGGTCCTGTATCAACAATCGGGACAGCAGACAGTCAAAGTGGTCCTGTATTGACCATCAGGACAGCAGACAGTCAGAGTGATCCTGTATTGACCATTAGAACAGCAGACAGACAGAGTGGTCCTGTATCGACCATCAGGACACCAGACAGTCAGAGTGATCCTGTATCGACCATCAGGACAGCGTACAGACCGAGTGGTCCTGATTCGACCCTCAGGACAGCGTACAGACGGTTAGAGTGGTCCTGTATCGACCTTCAGGACAGCGTACAGACGGTTAGAGTGGTCCTGGATCGACCTTCAGGACAGCGTAGAGATGGTTAGAGTGGTCCTGTATTGACCATCAGGACACCAGACAGTCACGGTGGTCCTGTATCGACCTTCGGGACAGCAGACAGACATACAGAGTGGTCCTGTATCGACCTTCAAGACAGCAGACAGTTAGAGTGGTCCTGTATCGACCATCAGGACACCAGACAGTCAGAGTGATCCTGTATCGACCATCAGGACAGCGTACAGACCGAGTGGTCCTGTATCGACCTTCAGGACAGCGTACAGACGGTTAGAGTGGTCCTGTATTGACCTTCAGGACAGCGTACAGACGGTTAGAGTGGTCCTGGATCGACCTTCAGGACAGCGTAGAGACGGTTAGAGTGGTCCTGTATTGACCATCAGGACACCAGACAGTCACGGTGGTCCTGTATCGACCTTCGGGACAGCAGACAGACATACAGAGTGGTCCTGTATCGACCATCAGGACAGCATACATACAGAGTGGTCCTGTATCGACCATCAGGACAGCATACAGACAGAGTGGTCCTGTATCGACCTTCAGGACAGCAGACAGACAGTTAGCGTGGTCCTGTATCGACCTTCAGGACTGCAGACAGACATACAGAATGGTCCTGTATCGACCATCAGGACAGCATACAGACAGAGTGGTCATGTATCGATCTTCAGGACAGCAGACAGACAGTTAGAGTGGTCCCGTATCGACCTTCGGGACAGCAAACAGACATACAGAGTGGTCCTGTATCGACCATCAGGACAGCAGATTGTAAGTGTGGTCCTGTATCGACCATTAGGACAGCAGACAGACAGAGTGGTGAACATCAGGACAGCATACAGACATAGCGGTCATGTGTTGACCATCAGAACAGCAGACAGACAAAGTGGTCCTGTATCAATCATTAGGGCAGTAGACAGACAGTCAGTGTGGTCCTATATCGACCATCAGGACAGCAGACACACTTTAGAGTGGTCCGGTGTCAACAATCGGGACATCAGACAGTCAAGGTTGTCCTGTATCGACCATGGAGGACAACAGACAGACAGAACGGTCCTGTATCGACCATCAGGACAGCATACAGACAGAGCGGTCCTGTATCGACCATCAGAACAACATACAGACGGTTAGAGTGGTCCTGTATCGACCATCTGGACAGCGTATAGACAGTAAGTGTGGTCCTATTTCATCAGAACAGAAGACAGAAGAGAAGCGAAAGCTGTCTGCATCGACCATCAGACAGTCAGGTGGTCTTGTATCTTATAGAAAGTAAGAGTGGTCCTGATTCAACAATCAGAACAGCATGCAGACATAGTAGTCCTTTATCGACCATCAGCACAGCAGACAGACAATCAGAGTGGTCCTGCATCGACCATTAGGACAGCAGACGGTCAGAGTGGTCCTGTATCGCAAATTGGTCTTCCAAATGGACAATAACCCACAGCATTCTTCCAAAGTTGTGGCAAAACGGCTTAAGGACAACAAAGTAAAGGTATTGGAGTGGCCATCACAAAGCCCTGACCTCAATCCCATAGAATATTTGTGGGCAGAACTGAAAAAGCATGTGCGAGCAAGGAGGCCTACAAACCTGAATCAGTTACACCAGCTCTGTCAGGAGGAATGGGCCAAAATTCACCCAATTTATGGAAAACTTGTGGAAGGATACCCGCAACGTTTGACCCAAGTTAATCAATTTAAAGGCAATGCTACCAAATACTAATTGAGTGTATGTAAACTTCTGACCCATTGGGAATGTGATGAAAGAAGTAAAAGCTGATATAAATGATTCTCCCTTCTATTATTCTGACATTTCACATTCTTAAAATAAAGTGGTAATCCTACCTGACCCAAGACAGGATTAAATGTCAGGAATTGTGAAAAACTGAGTTTAAATGTAATTGGCGAAGGTGTATGTAAACTTCTGACTTCAACTGTATATTGTCTTAATTCATTACTACTTAGATTTGTGTGTATTGGGTATATGTATTGGGTATATGTTGTGTAATTTGTTAGATATTACTTGTTATTATTATATTACTGCACTGTCAGAGCTAGATGCATGCTGACTTCAACTGTACATGTGAAATGAGTAATGTAAGATGTGATATGTTTAAAGTGACTTGTGATCCATGTATTAAAGTATCCAGTGATTGGGTCTCAATACAGTATATACATGTGATATGAGCAATGTAAGATATGTAGACATTATTAAAGTGGCATTATTTAGAGTGGAATTGCTTAAAATGACTTGTGATCCATTTATTAAAGTGTCCAGTAATTGGGTCTCAATGTGGGCAGCAGCCTCTCTGAGTTAAATATAGCTGTTTAGCAGTCTGATGGTCTTGAGATAGAAGCTGTTTCTCAATTTCTCGGTCCCGGCTTTGATGCACCTGTACTGACCTCGCCTTCTCGATGATAGCGGTGTGAACAGGCAGTGGCTCGGGTGGTTGTTGTCCTTGATGATCTTTTTGGACTTCCTCGGGTGCTGTAGGTGTCATGGAAGGCAGGTAGTTTGCCCCCTGTGATGCCTTGAGCAGACCGCAGCACCCTCTGGAGAGCCTTGCGGTTGCGGGAGGTGCTGTTGCCGTACCAGGCTGTAATACAGCCCGACAGGATGCTCTCAATTGGTGCATCTGTAAAATTTGTCAGGGTTTTGGGTGACAAGACAAATTTCTTGAGCCTCCTGAGGTTGAAGAGGCGCTATTGCGCCATCTTCACCACACTGTCTGTGTGGGTGGACCAATTCAGGTTGTCTGTGATGTGTACACCCAGGAACTTAAAACTCTCCACCTTCTCCACTGCTGACTCTTCAATGTGGATAGGGGGGTGCTCCATCTGCTGTGTCCTTAAGTCCAGGATCATTTCCTTTGTTTTGATGATGTTGAGTCAGAGGTTGTTGTCCTGACGCCTCACTCCGAGTGCCCTCACCTCCTCCCTGTAGGCTGTCTCGTTGTTGTTGGTGATCAAGCCCACTACTGTTGTGTCGTCTGCAAATTTGATGATTGAGTTGGAGGCATGCATGGCCACGCAGTCGTGGGTGAACAGAGAGTACAGGACAGTGATGAGCACACACCCCTTGTGGGGCCCCAGTGTTGAGGGTCAGTGAAGTGGAGATGTTGTTTCCTACCTTCACCACCTGGGGACGGCCCGTCAGAAAGTCCAGGACACAGTTGCAAAGGGAGGGGTTGAGACCCACGGCCCCCAGCTTGATGATAAGCTTGGAGGGTACTATGGTGTTGAATGCTGAGCTGTAGTCAATTAACAGCATTCTTACATAGGTGTTCTTTTTGTCCAGATGGGACTGGGCAATGTGCAGTGCGATGGCGTCATCTGTGGACCTGTTGGGGCGGTATGCAAACTGAAGTGGGTTTAAGGTGGCCGGTAAGGTGGCGGTGATATGATCCTTGACTAGTCTCTCAAAGCACTTCGGATGACTGCCTTGCCTGGTTCACCAATTACTTTGTAGACAGAGTTCAGTGTGTCAAATCGGAGGGCATGCTGTCCGGTCCTCTGGCAGTCTCTATGGGGGTGCCACAGGGTTCAATTCTCGGGCCGACTCTTTTCTCTGTATATATCAATGATGTTGCTCTTGCTGCGGGCGATTCCCTGATCCACCTCTACGCAGACGACACCATTCTATATACTTCCGGCCCGTCCTTGGACACTGTGCTATCTAACCTCCAAACGAGCTTCAATGCCATACAACACTCCTTCCGTGGCCTCCAACTGCTCTTAAACGCTAGTAAAACCAAATGCATGCTTTTCAACCGATCGCTGCCTGCACCCGCATGCCTGACGAGCATCACCACCCTGGATGGTTCCGACCTTGAATATGTGGACACCTATAAGTACCTAGGTGTCTGGCTAGACTGTTAGCTCTCCTTCCAGACTCATATCAAACATCTCCAATCGAAAATCAAATCAAAAGTCGGCTTTCTATTTCGCAACAAAGCCTCCTTCACTCACGCCGCCAAACTTACCCTAGTAAAACTGACTATCCTACCGATCCTCGACTTCGGCGATGCCATCTACAAAATTGCCTCCAACACTCTACTCAGCAAACTGGATGCAGTTTATCACAGTGCCATCCGTTTTGTCACTAAAGCACCTTATACCACCCACCACTGCGACTTGTATACTCTAGTCGGCTGGCCCTCGCTACATATTCATTGCCAGACCCACTGGCTCCAGGTCATCTACAAGTCCATGCTAGGTAAAGCTCCGCCTTATCTCAGTTCACTGGTCACGATGGCAACACCCATCCGTAGCACGCGCTCCAGCAGGTGTATCTCACTGATCATCCCTAAAGCCAACACCTCATTTGGCTGCCTTTCGTTCCAGTACTCTGCTGCCTGTGACTGGAACGAATTGCAAAAATCCCTGAAGTTGGAGACTTTTATCTCCCTCACCAACTTCAAACATGTGCTATCTGAGCAGCTAACCGATCGCTGCAGCTGTACATAGTCTATTGGTAAATAGCCCACCCATTTTCACCTACCTCATCCCCACACTGTTTTTATGTATTTACTTTTCTGCTCTTTTGCACACCAGTATCTCTACCTGTACATGACCATCTGATCATTTATCACTCCAGTGCTAATCTTCAAAATTGTAATTATTCGCCTACCTCCTCATGCTTTTTACACACAATGTATATAGACTCCCCTTTTTTTGTACTGTGTTATTGACTTGTTAATTGTTTACTCCATGTGTAACTCTGTGTTGTCTGTTCACACTGCTAAGCTTTATCTTGGCCAGGTCGCAGTTGCAAATGAGAACTTGTTCTCAACTAGCCTACCTGGTTAAATAAAGGTGAAAAAAGAAAAAAATGATGACAGAAGTGAGTGCTACTGGGCGGTAGTCATTTAGTTTAGTTATCTTCGCCTTCTTGGGTACAGGAACAATGGTAGCCATCTTGAAGAATATGTGGACAATACACAAGGATAGGGAGCGATTGAATATGTCCGTTAACACTCCAGCCAGCTGGTCTGCGCATGCTCTGAGGACGCGACTAGGGATGCCGTCTGGGCCAGCAGCCTTGCGAGGGTTAACATGTTTTACTTACAGTCAGCCACTGAGAAGGAGGGGGGGGACAGTCTTTGTTAGTGAGCCTCAACGGTGGCACTGTATTATCCTCAAATAGGGCAAAGAAGGTGTTTAGTTTGCCTGGAAGCGGGACGTCGGTATCCTTGATGTGGCTGTTTTTGTTTTTGTGGTCCATGATATCCTGCAGACCTTGCCACTTACATCTCATGTCTGAGCCATTGAATTGCGACTCCACCTTGTCCCTGTACCGGCAATTCGCTTGTTTGATTGCCTTGCAGAGGGAATAACTACACTGTTTATATTCAGCCATATCACCAGACCTCTTTCCATGGTTAAATGCAGTGGATCGCGCTTTCAGTTTTTTGTAAATGCATCCATCCACGGTTTCTGGTTAGGGTAGGTTTTAATAGTCGTAGTGGGTACAACATCTCCAATGCACTTATTTATAAATGCACTCACCGAGTCAACATATATGTCAATGTTGTTCTCTGAGGCTGACTGGAACATATTCCAGTCCGCGTGATCAAAACAATCTTGGAGCATGGCTTCCGATTGGTCAAACCAGCTTTGAATGGTTCTCGTCACTGGTACATCCTGTTTAAGTTTCTGCCTATAAGCCAGAACAAGCAAGATGGCGTCGTGGTCAGATTTGCTGAAGGGAGAGCGGAGGAGGGCATTGTATGCATCACGGAAGTTAGAGTAGCAGTGGTCGAGAGTATTAGCCCTAGTCCAATCAATATGCTGATAAGATGTAGGTAACATTGATCTCAAATTTGCTTTGTTAAAATCCCCAGCTTCAATAAATGCAGCCTCTGTGTATATAGTTTCCAGTTTACATAGAGTCCAGTGAAGTTCCTTGAGTACCTTCTTGGTGTTCACTTGAGGGGGGGGGTGTACACAGCTGTGACTATAACTGACGAGAAAATCTCTTGGTAGGTAGAATGGCCAGCATTTGATTATAAGGAATTCTAGGTCGGGTGAGTAGAAAGACTTGAGTTCCTGTGTGTTGTTATGATCACACCACGAGTTGTGAATCTCTCTGGGATATGTGGGACGCTAGCGTCCCACCTGGCCAAAAGCCAGGGAAAATGCAGGGCGCCAAATTCAAATGAATTACTATAAAAATCTAACTTTCATTAAATCACACATGCAAGATAGCAAATTAAAGCTACACTTGTTGTGAATCCAGCCAACATGTCAGATTTCAAATAGCTTTCGCTTTTCGGCGAAAGCTATTATCTGAGGTTAGCACCTCCGTAAACAAAGAGGGAGAAACCATATTTCAACCAAAACGCAAAAAAAATATAATTCATGCCTTACCTTTGACGAGCTTCTTTTGTCGGCACTCCAATATGTCCCATAAACATCACAAATTGTACTTTTGTTTGATTAATTCTGTATATATCATTACACAAAGGAATAACCTCAACCAATTTCTAAAGACTGTTGACATCCAGTGGAAGCGATAGAAACTGCAAGAAGGTCCCTTAAAATCTGGATTCCCAATAAAAACGCATTGAAAAGAGTGACCTCAAAAAAATAAAATCTGAATTGTTTGTCCTCGGGGTTCGCCTGCTACATAAGTTCTGTTACACTCACAGACATGATTCAAACAGTTTTAGAAACTTCTGAGTGTTTTCTATCCACACCTACTAATAACATGCATATCTTATCTTCTGGGGATGAGTAGCAGGCCGTTGGGCATGTATTTAATCCGGATGTGAAAATACTGTCCCCTGTCACCAATAAGTTAATCATAAAGCATACAAGCCTGCCCTTCCTGTTCCCAGAGAGGTGTTTATCTCTGTCGGCGCGATGCATGGAGAAGCCCAGTGGCTGGACCGATTCCGACAACATCGTCGGCTAGTTGAGAACAAGTTCTCATTTGCAACTAAGACCTGGCCAAGATAAAGCATAGCAATTCGACACATACAACAACACAGAGTTACACATGGAATAAACAAAACATAGTCAATAATACAGTACAACAAAAGAAAACAAAAAGTCTATATACAGTGAATGCAAATGAGGTAAGATAAGGGAGTTAAGGCAATAAATAGGCCATGTTGGCAAAGTATTTACAATATAGCAATTAAACACTGGAATGGTAGATGTGAAGAAGATTAATGTGCAAGTAGAGATACTGGGGTGCAAAGGAGCAAGATAAATAAATAAATACAGTATGGGATGAGGTAGGTAGATAGATGGGCTGTTTACAGATGGGCTATGTACAGGTGCAGTGATCTGTGAGCTTCTCTGACAGCTGGTGCTTAAAGCTAGTGAGGGAGATATGAGTCTCCAGCTTCAGAGATTTTTGCAGTTCGTTCCAGTCATTGGCAGCAGAGAACTGGAAGGAAAGACGACCAAAGGAGGAATTGGCATTGGGGGTGACCAGTGAGATATATATGCTGGAGCGCGTGCTACGAGTGGTTGCTGCTATGGTGACCAGTGAGCTAAGGTGGGGCTTTACCTAGCAGAGACTTGTAGATAACCTGTAGCCAGTGGGTTTGGCGACGAGTATGAAGCGAGGACCAACCAACGAGAGCGTACAGGTCGCAATGGTGGGTAGTGTATGGGGCTTTGGTGACAAAACGGATGGCACTGTGATGGACTGCATCCAGTTTGTTGAGTAGTGTTGGAGGCTATTTTATAGACGACATCATCGAAGTTGAGGATCGGTAAGATGGTCAGTTTGACGATATTGCGATGTAGGAAGCCAATTCTAGATTTAATTTAGGATTGGAGATGCTTAATGTGAGTCCGGAAGGAGAGTTTACAGTCTAACCAGACACCTAGGTATTTGTAGTTGTCCACGTATTCTAAGCCAGAGCCGTCCAGAGTAGTGATGCTGGACGAGCGAGCAGGTGCGGGCAGTGATCGGTTGAAGAGCATGCATTTAGTTTTACTTGCATTTAAGAGCAGTTGGAGGCCACGGAAGGAGAGTTGAATGGCATTTAAGCTCGTCTGGAGGTTAGTTAACACAGTGTCCAAAGAGGGGACAGAAGTATACAGAATGGTGTCGTCTACGTAGAGGTGTATCAGACAATCACCAGCAGCAAGAGCAACATCATTGATGTATCTAAAGAAGAGAGTTTGCCCAAGGATTGAACCCTGTGGCACCCCCATAGAGACTTCCAGAGGTCCGGAACACAGGCCCTCCGATTTTACACACTGAACTCTATCAGAGAAGTAGTTGGTAAACCAGGCGAGTGCAATTATTTGAGAAACCAAGGCTGTCGAGTCTGTCAATCACCACATTCTTATTGGCAGAGTCGAAAGCCTTGTCTCGGTCGATGAATAGGGCTGCACAGTAATGTCTGTTATCGATGGTGGTTATGATATCGTTTAGGACCTTGAGCGTGGCTGAGGTGCACCCATGGCCAGCTCTGAAACCAGATTGCATAGCGGAGAAGGTACGGTGGGATGCGAAATGGTTGGTAATCTGTTTGTTAACTTGGCTTTCGAAGACCTTAGAAAGACAGAGTAGGATAGATATAGGTCTGTAGCAGTTTGGGTCTAGAGTGTCTCCCCCTTTGAAGAGGGGGATGACAGCGGCAGCTTTCCATCCTTTAGGATTCTCAGATGATACGAAAGAGAGTCTGAACAGGCTAGTTATAGGGGTTGCAACAATTTCGGCAGATAATTTTAGAAAGAAAGGGTCAGATTGTCTAGCCGGGCTGATTTGTAGGCGCCAGATTTTGCAGCTCTTTCAGAACATCAGCTATCTGGATTTGGGTAAAGGAGAAATAGTAGGGGCTTTGGCGGGTTGCTGTGGAGGGTGCCAGGCAGTTTACCGTGGTAGTGGTAGTCAGGTGGAAAACATTTACATTTACATTTAAGTCATTTGGCAGACGCTCTTATCCAGAGCGACTTACAAATTGGTGAATTCACCTTATAACATCCAGTGGAACAGCCACTTTACAATAGTGCATCTAAATCATTTAAGGGGGGTGAGAAGGATTACTTTATCCTATCCTAGGTATTCCTTAAAGAGGTGGGGTTTCAGGTGTCTCCGGAACATGGCCAGCCATAGAGAAATGCTTATTGAAATTCTCAATTATAGTGGATTTATCGGTGGTGACAGTGTTTCCTAGCCTCAGAGCAGTGGGCAGCTGGGAGGGAGTGCTCTTATTCTCCATGGACTTTACAGTGTCCCAGAACTTTTTTGAGTTATTACTACAGGATGCAAATTTCTGTTTGAAAAAGCTAGCCTAAGCTTTTCTAACTGCCTGTGTATATTTGTTCCTAACTTCCCTGAATTGTTACATATCACAGGGACTATTCGATGCTAATGCAGAACGGGGGCTGTTCGATGCTAATATATAACGGGGGCTATTCGATGCTAATGCAGAACGGGGGCTGTTCGATGCTAATATATAACAGCAGCTATTCGATGCTAATGCAGAACGGGGGCTGTTCAATGCTAATGCAGAACGCCACAGGATGTTTTTGTGCTTGTCAAAGGCAGTCAAGTCTGGAGTGAACCAAGGACTATATCTGTTTCAAGTTCTACATTTCTTGAATGGGGCATGCTGATTTAAGATGGTGAGGAAGGCACTTTTAAAGAATAGCCAGGCATCATCTGCTGACGGGATTAGGGCAATGTCATTCCAAGATACCCCGGCCAGGTCGATTAGAAAGGTCTGCTCGCAGAAGTGTTTTAGGGAGCGTTTGACAGGGATGAGGGGTGGTCGTTTGACCGATTACGGATGCAGGCAATGAGGCAGTGATCGCTGAGATCTTGATTGAAAACAGCAGAGGTGTATTTGGAGGGCGAGTTAGTTAGGATGACTTCTATGAGGGTGCCCATGTTTACGGATGTGGAGTTGTACCTGGTAGGTTCATTGATAATTTGTGTGAGATTTAGGGCATCAAACTTGGATTGTAGGATGGCCGGGGTGTTAAGCATGTCTCAGTTTAGGTCACCTAGTAGCACAAGCTCAGAAGATAGACGGGTGGCAATAAATTCACATATGGTGTCCAGGGCACAGCTGGGGGCAGAGGGAGGTCTATAGCCAGCGGCAACAGTGAGAGACTTGTTTCTGGAAAGGTGCTTTTTTTAGAAGTAGCAGCTCAAATTGTTTGGGTACAGACTTGGATAGTAATACAGAACTCTGCAGGCTATCTTTGCAGTAGATCGCAACACCGCCCCCTTTGGCAGTTCTATCTTGGCGGAAAATGTTATAGTTAGCGATGGAGATATCAGGGATTTTGGTGGTTTTCCTAAGCCAGGATTCAGACACGGCTAAGACATCCCGGGTTGGCAGAGTGTGCTGAAGCAGTGAGTAAAACAAACTTAGGGTGTAAGCTTCTAATGTTAACATGCATGAAACCAAGGCTTTTACGGTTACAGAAGTCAAAAAATGAGAGCATATCATAACCGCCATCGATAAAAGACAGTACTGGGCCTTCCGGGTGGCACAGTGGCCTAGGGCACTGCATCGCAGTGCTAGCTGTGCCACCAGAGACTCTGGGCGCCCAGGCTCTGTCGCAGCCGGCCGCGACCGGGAGGTCCATGGGGCGACACACAATTGGCCTAGCGTCATCCGGGTTAGGGAGGGTTTGGCCGGTAGGGATATCCTTGTCTCATTGCACACTAGAGACTCCTGTGGCGGGCAGGGGCACTGCACGCTAATCAGGTCGCCAGGTGCACAGTGTTTCCTTTGACACATTGGTGCGGCTGGCTTCCGGGTTGGATGCGCGCTGTGTTAAGAAGCAGTGCGGCTTGGTTGGGTTGTGTTTTGGAGGACGCATGGCTTTCAACCTTCGTCTCTCCCAAGTTGTGGCGATGAGACAAGATAGTAACTACTAACAATTGTATACCACAAAATTGGGGAGAAAAGGGGGTAAAATTAAAAATAAAATAAAAAGACTATACTGTGCAGCCATTTTCATCGACCTGGCCAAGGCTTTCGACTCTGTCAATCACCTGTGGCAAACCTCTTCAAGCGTTTGTCGAAAATTAAGTGGGAAACTGTCATCAAAATCACCCCAGAATGAGAGTTCTTTCGAACAGGACACTACCTGTGTGTTTGTTTCTCCGTCCGGGTCCACCCAGGCTGCAGGCAAGGTCAAGGTCAAGAATAGCAGGGTTCGGTACATGAATTGGGTTCTCGGTAGGTCCAGGTCCAAACGCCAACAGGTAAGTCCAAAACAGTCCAGCTCATACACAGTAAATCCAGCCAATCTCTATTGTCTCTTTCTCTATGGTTCACAGATCCTTCCAGCCCTCTCTCTCTCTCTACCTGGTTTGTCTTGACCCTTTATCTGTGGGTTGGCCCCAACTTCTGAGGGTTCCCCTTGCTTCTGGGAATGGTATTTTTGGCAGTCGGCAACTTTGTGATCTGTAATTCTGATCGGGGTGGCCATTTTATTGATCGGGCAGAGCCCGTTTATAAGTTCTGCTCTCACATATCTGCCATTTATCACTCGACCCCTTCTTTGCCACACACCATATTCTTATCGGCAGACTCAATAGCCTTGGTTTCTCAAATGACTGCCTTGCCTGGTTCACAAACTACTTCGCAGACATAGTTCAGTGTGTCAAATCGGAGGGCCTGTTGTCCGGACCTCTGGCAGTCTCTATGGGGGTACCACAGGGTTCAGTTCTTGCATATGTCAATTATGTCAATTATGTCGCTCTTGCTGCTGGTGATTCCCTGATCCACCTCTACGCAGACAACACCATTCTGTATACATTTGGCCCTTCTTTGGACACTGTGTTAACTAACCTCCAAACGAGCTTCAGTGCCACTCCTTCTGTGGCTCCTTCACTCACGCCGCCAAACTTACCCTAGTTAAACTGACTATCCTACCGATCCTCAACTTCGGCGATGTCATCTACAAAATAGCTTCCAAAACTCTACTCAGCAAACTGGGTGCAGTCTATCACAGTGCCATCTGTTTTGTTACTAAAGCACCTTATACCACCCACCACTGCAACCTGTATGCTCTAGTCGGCTGGCCCTCACTACATATTTGTTGCCAGACTCACTGGCTCCAGGTCATCTATAAGTCTATGCTAGGTAAAGCCCCGCCTTATCTCAGCTCACTGATCATGATAACAACACCCACCCATAGCACGCACTCCAGCAGGTATATTTCACTGGTCATCCCCAAAGGCAACACCTGCTTTGGCTGCCTTTCCTCTGCTGCCAGTGACTGGAATGAATCGCAATAATCAGTGGTTCTGGAGACTTATATCTCCCTCACTAACTTTAAGCATCAGCTGTCAGAGCAGCTTACCGATCACAGTCACTGTACATAACCCATTTTATATTTCCCTCTCTAACTTTAAACATCAGCTATTGGAGAAGCTAACCGATCGCTGCAGCTGTACATAGTCCATATGTAAATAGCCCAACCAATCTACCTACCTCATCCCCATATTGTTTTTATTTACTTTTCTGCTCTTTTGCACACCAGTATATCTACTTGCACATCATCATCTGCTCATATATCACTCCAGAGTTAATCTGCTAAATTGTAATTACTTCACTACTATGACCTATTTATTGCCTACCTCCTCACGCCATTTGCACACACGGTCTATAGACTTTCTTTTTTTCTAGTGTGTTATTGACTGTACGCTTGTTTATTCCATTTGTAACTCTGTGTTGTTTGTATTGCACTGCTTGCACACTTAACATTGGAACAGAAACAATAATGCATGGGGAAGGAACCGAAGGGAGTGACATACAGTGGGGAGAACAAGTATTTGATACACTGCCGATTTTGCAGGTTTTCCTACTTACAAAGCATGTAGAGGTCTGTAATTTTTTAAAATCATAGGTACACTTCAACTGTGAGAGATGGAATCTAAAACAAAAATCCAGAAAATCACATGGGCTACAGGACAATAGGCAAGCAGCTTGGTGAGAAGGCAACAACTGTTGGCGCAATTATTAGAAAATGAAAGAAGTTCAAGATGACGGTCATTCCCCCTTGGTCTGTGGCTCCATGCAAGATCTCACCTCGTGGGGCATCAATGATCATGAGGAAGATGAGGGATCAGCCCAGAACTACACGGCAGGACCTGATCAATGACCTGAAGAGAGCTGGGACCACAGTCTCAAAGAAAACCATTAGTAACACACTACGCCGTCATGGATTAAAATCCTGCAGCGCACGCAAGGTCCCCCTGCTCAAGCCAGCGCATGTCCAGGCCTGTCTGAAGTTTGCCAATGACCATCTGGATGATCCAGAGGAGGAATGGGAGGAGGTCATGTGGTCTGATGAAACAAAAATAGAGCTTTTTGGTAAAAACTCCACTCACCGTGTTTGGAGAAAGAAGAAGGATGAGTACAACCTCAAGAACACCATCCCAACCGTGTAGCATGGAGGTGGAAACATCATTCTTTGGGGATGCTTTTCTGCAAAGGGGACAGGACGACTGCACCGTACTGAGGGGAGGATGGATGGGGGCCCATGTATCGCAAGATCTTGGCCAACAACCTCCTTCCCTCAATAAGAACATTTAAGATGGGTCGTGGCTGGGTCTTCCAGCATGACAACGACCCGAAACACACAGCCAGGGCAAATAAGGAGTGGCTCCGTAAAAAGCATCTCAAGGTCCTGGAGTGGCCTCGCCAGTCTCCAGACCTGAACCCAATAGAACATCTTTGGAGGGAGCTGAAAGTCTGTATTGCCAGTGACAGCCCCGAAACCTGAAGGATCTGGAGAAGGTCTGTATGGAGGAGTGGGCCAAAATCCCTGCTGCAGTGTGTGCAAACCTGGTCAAGAACTACAGGAAACGTATGATCTCTAATTGCAAACAAAGGTTTCTGTACCAAATATTAAGTTCTGCTTTTCTGATGTATCAAATACTTATATCATGCAAAAAATGCTAATTAATTACTTAAATCATACAATGTGATTTTCTGGATTTTTGTTTTAGATTCCGTCTCTCACAGTTGAAGTGTACCTATGATAAAAAATTACAGACCTCTACATGCTTTGTAAGTAGGAAACACTGCCGATTCTGCCAATTTTGCAGGTTATCAAATACTTGTTCTCACCACGGTATATAGGGAAGGTAATCAGGTAGGTGATGGAGTCCAGGTAAGTCTGACTCACAGGTGCGCGTCAAAGTTGACAGGTGTGCGCCATAACAAGCAGCTTGTTGACCTAGAAGCCGGAGCCCAAGTGACAGTACCCGACGCCTGGCCCCAGCCGCAGGACGCCGACTAAAATGATGATCCCAATGATCAAGAGAGGACCGGTCACCTCTACTGAGTTGTGGGAATCCTTTCAATCCGACTGAGACACAGGAGCATGGCGACCTAGAGTGCCGGAGAGAGAGCATATGTGATGTTACCCACTCCCCGGCGTGTTCGACTCCAGCCGCAGGATGCCAACAAAAGGATCGATCCCGGGGATCAGGAGCAGACTGGTCACCCCTGCTGATGCACGGGAAACTGTCACCGGCTGGGGCATGGGAAACCTGACAGGCTGGCTGAGGCATGAGAGCATGTAGCGGCTCCCAGACATGACGTCATTTCCACTGACACAAAAAAAACCTCCCCTGACGCTTCCCTTAGGTGAGGCGTTATTCTGTAACGATGTGCGCTGAGAGTTGGGAAGCAAGTTTAGGGAGTGAGTGTTTTTAATAAATAAACTTTGTGCTCAATAAAAAGCACAAAACACGAATAACGAATTGGGGAAGTAATTAAAGAGAGTGTCATATAGAGGGAAGGTAATCAGGGAGGTGATGGAGTCCAGGTGAGTCTGATTACACACACACAGGTGCGCGTAACAAAAGTGACAGTTTCTGTGTTGTGGGTTTGTTTGTGTATATGCGTGTATTTCAGGATGGTTTCCTGGATTCCAAGCAGCTGATTGGTCAGCCCCATTGCAGATTGGAGCTCTGACCCCACCCTCTTGTCAGGGGATGCAGCTGTCTGCAATTACCCTCTCCTTCTGCAGCTTGAAAAGCCAGTGTTCCTTTGTTAGGAGAGAGAGATTCTTTGTATGTCCTGTGTTGGTCTGGTAAATTTGTTGTAAAGTATTTTTGTAGCCGGTCCTGTAGAGGTAAGTGTTTGCTTTCGTACCTAGTGTTTTTGGTTTATTCAAATTGTTCACTGAGGGTGGTGACTTCTGTTTTCGTGCCCAGGGGGGAAGGGGAAGGCATCTTGGGAGTGTTTAGGCAAAAGGCCTGTGGGCATACATTCACCTGCAGTATGTACTCTGTCTATACACACTAGGTAAGACCTGGGTGGACCGTCCCCTGTATTTTGGTTAGTGCGCCAGGTAGCATTAGGTAAGTAATAGTAATAGGTAAGTAGTGGGTAGGCAAGGGGAATCTAACTTTTACTTGCTTTGGTTCCACCTGGGCCCTTATCTCCATGTTAAGGTATTATTAAGGAAATTCCCTGTAAAAGGTAATATTCTCTGCCTCTGTCATCCTTAGCCGCACCTACAATCCTTTACCTTTCACTCCACAGGGAGTTGAGTTGTAGCGGGGTGTTGCATTCCCCCCTCAAAGAGGTGTACGTAACAGCCATAATGAGCAGCCTGTTGACCTAGAGGCCGGAGAGGAAATGAAATGAAATGGACCGGGTTGGAGCTGGCTTCTCCACTGACCGTTTACACATTCTCCAAAATAGGAATATTGTTCAATTCTCAAATTCTGGGATGTAGAAGAATTTGTCAGGAGAGTTCCTTTGTTCTCCTGTGACCCTCTCTCTCCCATACTGCATGATCAGGGAGACGAGTCTCTGCAAGGAATTTACGACGTGCTTGTAAAGTCGTAAAACTACCCTCCCGAACAGGAAAGGGGGTTTGTTCACATCTCTGCTAGCCAATTCACATCATGACAGTATGTACTGTCACTGTGGGGATGACGTCATCGATGCACTTATTGATGAAGCCAATGACTGATGTCGTGTACTCCTCAAATGCCATTGGAGGAATCCCGGAACATATTCCAGTCTGTGCTAGCAAAACAGTCCTGTAGCTTAGCATCTGCTTCATCTGACCACTTTATTGATCTAGTCACTGGTGCTTCCTGCCTTAATTTTTGCTTGTAAGCAGGAATCGGGAGGATATAATTATGGTCAAACTTGCCAAATGGAGGGCGATGGAGAGCTTTGTATGCCTCTCTGTGTGGAGAAAAGGTGGTCCAGAGATTTTTTTCCCCCTCTGTTTGCACTTTTAATATGCTGATAGAAATTTGGTAAAATGGATTTAAGTTTCCCTGCATTAAAGTCCCCGGCTATTAGGAGCGCTGCCTCTGGGTGGGCGTTTACTTGTTTGCTTATGGCGGGAATACAGCTCATTCAATGCTGTCTTAGTGCCAGCCTCAGTCTTGTAGTATGTAAAGACAGAAACTCACTCGGTAGATAGTGTGGTTTACAGCTTATCATGAGATGCTCTACCTCAGGCGAGCAATAGACTTCCTTTAATATCGTGCACCAGCTGTAATTTACAAAACAGCATTGTCCGCCGCCTCTTGACTTACCAGACAGTGCTGGTCTATCCTGCCAGTACAGCATATAACCAGCCAGCTGTATGTTGCTAGTGTCGTCATTTAGCCACTCCATGAAGCATAACATATTACAGTTTTGAATGTCCTGTTGCTTTTTTAATGGTCTGTGTAGGTCATTGATTTTATTCCCTAAAGATTGCACGTTTGCTAGCAGAATGGAAGGAAGTGGGAGTTTATTCGATCATCTACGAATTCTCGGCCTCTTCACGCAAATCACGGGGATCTGGGCCTGTTCTCGAGAAAGCAGTATATAATTCGCGTCGGGCTCGTCAGACTCATTAAAGGGGATAAAAGGATTCTGCCAGTCTGTGGTGTGTAATCGCAGTCCTGATGTCCAGAAGTTATTTTCGGTCATAAGAGACTGTAGCAGCAAAATTATGTACAAAATCAGATACAATCGGTTGGGGACACAAACGTCAGCCCTCTTCTCCAGCATGCTCTTCTTTGTCTACACCCGTTCAGCATCGATCACACCCTCACCCTAAGCTGTATCCCCACTCTTCTAGTTTCACTCTCGAAGCGCACACTTGACGCTATGGCCAATGATTTGTTTACCTCTGGATAGTATGAAAACAGTCTAACCAGCCCTGCTGGCAATAATTTCATTACGCTTTTTTGCAGATGTTTCTTGACATCGCCATATTTAACTGGTATTGTACACTTCACAAAGTTAGCTAACGAGCCAGCCAGACAACGTTAGCTAGTTAAACAATGAACAATGCCACAGTGCTGGGAGCTAACCAACCAAGTTCAACATTAGCTAGTTAACATTAGATTCTAACTAGAACAGCACACGGCTCTGGGAAATGAATAATGACATCAGCCAACCAGCTAACTTTAGCTAGCTAGCTAACAGTACACTTTAAGACGTCACGTAATGAGCCAGCCCGCTAACTTTAGCTAGTGAAACAACAAATGAACAGTGCCAACAATGCCACAGTGCTGGGCGCTAACCAACCATGTTCAATGTTGGCTAACTAGAACAGAAAACGGCTCTGGCAAACGAATGATGACCTCAGCTAGGGAGCCATGCAGCTAATGTGAGCATGCTAGCTAACAGTACACTTTAGCTTGAAATTAAACCACTTTCTTCCAAAATTAGAAAACGTGTAATACCTGACTGTAGCTAGCTAATGCTAGACTATCTTACCTGTGTACATCATCCCTGTCAGGAACGCCATGCCATGGTTGCCCTTAGTTTGAAGATGTAATCCGGCGACAGATGTTTCCTCCATCCAGGGCTCCGGGCAGCCGAGCGGAAATGGAGGAAAACTCGCCTCCCTGCGGACCTGGCATCCTTTCACTCCCTCCTCTCTACATTTTCCTCCTCTGTCTCTGCTGCTAAAGCCACTTTCTACCACTCTAAATTCCAAGCATCTGCCTCTAACCCTAGGAAGCTCTTTGCCACCTTCTCCTCCCTCCTGAATCCTCCTCCCCCTCCCCCCCTCCTCCCTCTCTGCAGATGACTTTGTCAACCATTTTGAAAAGAAGGTCGACGACATCCGATCCTCGTTTGCTAAGTCAAACGACACCGCTGGTTCTGCTCACACTGCCCTACCCTGTGCTCTGACCTCTTTCTCCCCTCTCTCTCCAGATGAAATCTCGCTTCTTGTGACGGCCGGCCGCCCAACAACCTGCCCGCTTGACCCTATCCCCTCCTCTCTTCTCCAGACCATTTCCGGAGACCTTCTCCCTTACCTCACCTCGCTCATCAACTCATCCCTGACCGCTGGCTACGTCCCTTCCGTCTTCAAGAGAGCGAGAGTTGCACCCCTTCTGAAAAAACCTACACTCGACCCCTCCGATGTCAACAACTACAGACCAGTATCCCTTCTTTCTTTTCTCTCCAAAACTCTTGAACGTGCCGTCCTTGGCCAGCTCTCCCGCTATCTCTCTCAGAATGACCTTCTTGATCCAAATCAGTCAGGTTTCAAGACTAGTCATTCAACTGAGACTGCTCTTCTCTGTATCACGGAGGCGCTCCGCACTGCTCAAGCTAACTCTCTCTCCTCTGCTCTCATCCTTCTAGACCTATCGGCTGCCTTCGATACTGTGAACCATCAGATCCTCCTCTCCACCCTCTCCGAGTTGGGCATCTCCGGCGCGGCCCACGCTTGGATTGCGTCCTACCTGACAGGTCGCTCCTACCAGGTGGCGTGGCGAGAATCTGTCTCCTCGCCACGCGCTCTCACCACTGGTGTCCCCCAGGGCTCTGTTCTAGGCCCTCTCCTATTCTCGCTATACACCAAGTCACTTGGCTCTGTCATAACCTCACATGGTCTCTCCTATCATTGCTATGCAGACGACACACAATTAATCTTCTCCTTTCCCCTTCTGATGACCAGGTGGCGAATCGCATCTCTGCATGTCTGGCAGACATATCAGTGTGGATGACGGATCACCACCTCAAGCTGAACCTCGGCAAGACGGAGCTGCTCTTCCTCCCGGGGAAGGACTGCCCGTTCCATGATCTCGCCATCACGGTTGACAACTCCATTGTGTCCTCCTCCCAGAGCGCTAAGAACCTTGGCGTGATCCTGGACAACACCCTGTCGTTCTCAACTAACATCAAGGCGGTGGCCCGTTCCTGTAGGTTCATGCTCTACAACATCCGCAGAGTACGACCCTGCCTCACACAGGAAGCGGCGCAGGTCCTAATCCAGGCACTTGTCATCTCCCGTCTGGATTACTGCAACTCGCTGTTGGCTGGGCTCCCTGCCTGTGCCATCAAACCCCTACAACTCATCCAGAACGCCGCAGCCCGTCTGGTGTTCAACCTTCCCAAGTTCTCTCACGTCACCCCGCTCCTCCGCTCTCTCCACTGGCTTCCAGTTGAAGCTCGCATCCGCTACAAGACCATGGTGCTTGCCTACGGAGCTGTGAGGGGAACGGCACCGCAGTACCTCCAGGCTCTGATCAGGCCCTACACCCAAACAAGGGCACTGCGCTCATCCACCTCTGGCCTGCTCGCCTCCCTACCACTGAGGAAGTACAGTTCCCGCTCAGCCCAGTCAAAACTGTTCGCTGCTCTGGCCCCCAATGGTGGAACAAACTCCCTCACGACGCCAGGACAGCGGAGTCAATCACCACCTTCCGGAGACACCTGAAACCCCACCTCTTCAAGGAATACCTAGGATAGGATAAAGTAATCCTTCTCACCCCCCCCCACTTAAATGATTTAGATGCACTATTGTAAAGTGGCTGTTCCACTGGATGTCAGAAGGTGAATTCACCAATTTGTAAGTCGCTCTGGATAAGAGCGTCTGCTAAACGACTTAAATGTAATGATGTAAATGTCTGTTTTCCATTGTCTCCTTATATGGCTGTGAATGCGAGAGGAATGAGCCTGCCCTTTCTGTCATTTCCCCAAGGTGTCTGCAGCATTGTGACGTATTTGTAGGCAGATCATTGGAAGATTGACCATAAGAGACCACATTTACCAGGTGTCCGCCCGGTGTCCTGCGCCAAAATTGGTGCGCAAAAGCCAGCTGCCAGTATTTTTCCATGGGATACAGAGAGGAAAGCAAGCTTCCACGAACTGCATATCAATGAAGAGATATGTGAAAAAACACCTTGAGGATTGATTCCAAACAACGTTTGCCATGTTTCGGTCGATATTATGTAGTTAATTCGGAAAAAGTTTTACGTTGTAGGTGACTGAATTTTCGGTTCGTTTCGGTAGCCAGACGCAATGTAGAAAACGGAACGATTTCTCCTACACACAGTAGACGCTTTCAGGAAAAACTGCGCATTTGGTATGTAACTGAGAGTCTCCTCATTGAAAACATCAAAGCTCTTCAAAGGTAAATTATTTTATTTATTTGGTTATCTGGTTTTTGTGAAAATGTTGCGTGCTAAATGCTACTCAAAATGCTATGCTAGCTTTGCATACTCTTACACAAATTAGTCAATTTCTATGGTTCAAAAGCATATTTTGAAAATCTGAGATGACAGTGTTGTTAAGAAAAGGCTAAGCTTGAGAGCAGACGCATTATTTTCATTTTATTTGCGATTTTCAGAAATTGTTAACGTTGCGTTATGCTAATGAGCCCGAGGCTTTAGTCACGATCCCGGATCCGGGATGGGGAGTTCCAAGAGGTTAAAGATATCCATAAAAAGTGTCGTTTAAAGTTTGCCACAAGCCACCTGGGAGACACACCAAACATATGGAAGAAGGTGCTCTGGTCAGATGAAACCAAAATTGAACTTTTTGGCAACAATGCAAAATGTTATGTTTGGCGTAAAAGCAACACAGCTCATCACCCTGAACACCCTATTCCCACTGTCAAACATGGTGTTGGCAGCATCATGGTTTGGGCCTGCTTTTCTTCAGCAGGGACAGGGAAGATGGTTAAAATTGATGGGAAGATGGATGGAGCCAAATACAGGACCATTCTGGAAGAAAACCTGATGGAGTTTGCAAAAGACCTGAGACTGGGATGGAGATTTGTCTTCCAACAAGACAATGATCCAAAACATAAAGCAAAATCTACAATGGAATGGTTCAAAAATAAACATATCCAGGTGTTAGAATGGCCAAGTCAAAGTCCAGACCTGAATCCAATCGAGAATCTGTGGAAAGAACTGAAAACTGCTGTTCACAAATGCTCTCCATCCAACCTCACTGAGCTCGAGCTGTTTTACAAGGAGGAATGGGAAAAAATGTCAGTCTCTCGATGTGCAAAACTGATAGAGACATACCCCAAGCGACTTACAGCTGTAATCGCAGCAAAAGGTGGCGCTACAAAGTATTAACTTAAGGGGGCTGAATAATTTTGCACGCCCAATTTTTCAGTTTTTGTATGTTAAAAAAGCTTGAAATATCCAATAAATGTCGTTCCACTTCATGATTGTGTCCCACTTGTTGTTGATTGATTCTTCACAAAAAAATACAGTTTTATATCTTTATGTTTGAAGCCTGAAATGTGGCAAAAGGTCGCAAAGTTCAAAGGGGCCGAATACTTTCGCAAGGCACTGTATATACATGTATCCTACTACATACTATAGATCCTAATTAATAGATCCTACCACATAGATCCTACTCCATATATCCTATAATCATACAGTAGATCCTACTACATACTGTAGATCCTACTACATAGAGCCTACTACATACTGTAGATCCTACTACAAACAGTAGATCCTACAACATAATGTAGATCCTACTAAATAGATCCTACTACATACTGTAGATCCTACTACATACTGTAGATCCAACTACATAGATCCTACTACATACTGTAGATCCTACTACATAGATCCTACTACATACAGTAGATCCTACTACATACAGTAGACCCTACTACATACAGTAGATCCTACTACATAGATCCTACTACATACAGTAGATCCTACTACATACTGTAGATCCTACTACATAGATCCTACTACATACAGTAGATCCTACTAAAACAGTAGATCCTACTACATACTGTAGATCCTACTACATAGATCCTACTACATACTGTAGATCCCATTACATACTGTAGATCGTACTACATAGATCCTACTACAAACAGTAGATCCTACTACATTAGATCTGACTACATACCGTAGATCCTACTACATACAGTAGATCCTACTACAGTAGATCCTACTACATACAGTAGATCCTACTACATAGATCCTACTACATACAGTAGATCCTACTACATACTGTAGATCCTACTACATAGATCATATTACATACAGTAGATCCTACAACATACTATAGATCCAACTACATAGATCCTACTACATACTCTAGATCCTACTAAAAACAGTAGATCCTACTACATACTGTAGATCCTACTACATACTGTAGATCCCATTACATACTGTAGATCCTACTACATAGATCCTACTACATAAAGTAGATCCTACTACATAGATCCTACTGCATACAGTAGAGCCTACTACATACTGTAGATCCTTCTACATAGATCCTACTACATACAGTAGATCCTACTACATACAGTCGATCCTACTGCATAGATCCTACTACATACTGTAGATCCTCCTACCACACAGGTCATACTACTGTAGGCTATATAGTTATCATCATCAGAGCAGTGAATAAAAGGTCCCAACAGGCATCATCATCAGAGCAGTGAATAACAGGTCTCTTATGCTACAGGTATCATCATCAGTGCAGTGAGATACTGCCTCGCTGTCAGCTGGCCCAGAATCTCCCTCAATGTTCTAGCTACCACCTCCTCCACACATCTCGCTGTTCTGAGAAACCACACCTAAACACAGAAACATGTTAGAATCAGAACTTGACACACCAACACAACCCTAGACACGTTATAATCAGAACCCCTACACAACACAACTCTAGAAACATTAGAATCAGAACCCCTATGCAACACAATCGACAAATAAGAATCAGAACCCAGACACAATAACACAAACCTAGACACATTAGAATCAGAACCCCTACACAACACAACCCTAGATATGTTATAATCAGAATCCCTACACAACACAACACTAGAAACATTAGAATCAGAACCAATACACAACACAAGACATATTAGAAACTGAACCCTGAAACAGCACAACTCTAGACACATACGAATCAGAACCACAACACAACAACACAACCCTAGGCACATACGAATCAGAACCACAACACAACAACACAACCCTAGACACATTACAATCAGAAACCCAGCACAACACAACAACACAATGCTAGAATCATCAGAATCAGAACACTGAAACATTACAACCCTAAACACATTAGAATCAGAACCCCTGCACCACACCACCCTAGACACATTAGAGTCAGAACCCCTACACAACACAACCCTGAACACATTAGAATCAAAACCCCAACACAACAACACAACCCGAAACACATCAGATTCAGAGCCTACAGAACACTAGAAATATTAGAATCAGAACCCAGACATAACACAACCCTAGACAAATTCAAATCAAAACCCCTACACAACACAACCCTAGACACATTCAAATCAGAACCCCTACACAACACAACCCTAGACACATTAGAATCAAAACCCCTACAGAACACAACACTAGACACAATGGAGAATCAGAACCCTACGCAACATAACCCTAGACACATTATAACCAGAACCCCTAGAGAACTGTCATGCCCTGACCTTAGTTATCTTTGTTATCTTTATTATTTTGGTTAGGTCAGGGTGTGACTTGGGTGGGTATGTTAGTTTTTGTATTGTCTAGGGGTTTTTGTATATCTAGGCGTTTTGTAAGTCTATAGGTATTTGTATGTCTATGGTGGCCTGAATTGGTTCCCAATCAGAGGCAGCTGTTTATCGTTAGGGTTAGGGTCGTTAGGGTTAGGGTCGTCTCTAATTGGGGACCATATTTAGGTAGCCATTTTGTATTTGTGGGTTCTTATTCTATGTTTAGTTGCCTGTCTGCACTACTCATATTTGCTTCACGTTTTGTTAGTTTGTTCAGTGTTCTTTCTTTAATTAAAGAAGAATGTATCCTCCATAAAACGACCGTGACAATAACACAACACTACAACCCTAGACACAATAGAGAATCAGAACCCTACACAACACAACCCTAGACACATTAGAATCAGAACCCCTAGAACACAATTTGCTTCAGCTTCCACCGGAAACAGGCAGACAACACATTCAAGTCCTCCAAATTAGGAAACAGTAATCTATACATCTATTATATACCTATTTCACTATTTATTTTATGTATCATTTCAACATATTTAAATATGAAATAACAAACACAAAACATAATAATCTCTTGACAACAAAGGAGGCAAAATGTCACCCAATTCAGGAAACTAGGCATATGTTGCATGTCAGGCCTTCACAGGAGAGCCGTTTGAACATAAAAAAATATATATTTTTGTCAAAATGCTTTTTGGGCAGAAATTCCTTCTCGAAACATGTGAACTTTCATGTGCTAGCTAACTAGCTAGCTATATGTCTTAAACTACAGTGTACTGTTAGCTGGCTAGCTCCATAGCTGGCGTTATTATTCAGATCCCAGAGCCGTTTGCTTTTCCTGTTAGAGCCTAATGCTAGCTACAGTTGAAGTCAGAAGTTTACATACACTAAGGTTGGAGTCATTAAAACCCATTTTCAACCACTCCACAAATTTCTTGTGAACAAACTATAGTTTTGGCAAGTCAGTTAGGACATCTACTTTGTGTATGACACATGTAATTTTTCCAACAATTGTTTACAATTGTTTATTTAACTAGGCAAGTCAGTTAAGAACAAATTCTTATTTTCAATGATGGCCTAGGAACAGTGGGTTAACTGCCTGTTCAGGGGCAGAACGACAGATTTGTACCTTGTCAGCTCGGGGATTTGAACTTGCAACTTTCCGGTTACTAGTCCAACGCTCTAAGCACTAGGCTACCCCAAATGACATAATTTGAGTCAATTGGAGGTGTACCTGTGGATGTATTTCAAGGCCTACCTTCAAACTCAGTACATCTTTGCTTGACATCGTGGGAAAATCAAAAGAAATCAGCCAAGACCTCAGAAAAAAACTGTAGACCTCCACAAGTCTGGTTCATCCTTGGCAGCAATTTCCAAATGCCTGAGGGTACCACGTTCATCTGTACAAGCAATAGTACACAAGTATAAACACTATGGGACTACACAGTTGTCATACCACTCAGGAAGGAGACGCATTCAGTCTCCTGGAGATGAACGTACTTTGGTGCGAAAAGTGCAAATCAATCCCAGAACAACAGCAAAGGACCTTGTGAAGATGTTGGATGAAACAGGTACAAATGATATCCTGAAAGGCCGCTC
The DNA here is from genome assembly GCF_036934945.1 of Oncorhynchus masou masou. NCBI lineage: Eukaryota > Metazoa > Chordata > Actinopteri > Salmoniformes > Salmonidae > Oncorhynchus > Oncorhynchus masou. Next base: position 138,051 of record NC_088214.1, read on the forward strand.
AGCAAGGAAGAAGCCACTGCTCCAAAACCACCATAAAAAAGCCAGACTACGGTTTGCAACTGCACATGAGGACATAGATCGTACGTTTTTGAGAAATGTCCTTTGGTCTGATGAAACAAAAATAGAACTGTTTGGCCACAATGACCATTGTTATGTTTGGAGGAAAAAGGGGGACGCTTGCAAGCCGAAAAACACCATCCCAACCGTGAGGCACGGGGGTGGCAGCATCATGTTATGGGGGTGCTTTGCTGCAGGAGGGACTGGTGCCCTTCACAAAATAGATGGCATCATGAGGAAGGAAAATTACATGGATATATTGAAGCAACATCTCAAGACATCAGTCAGGAACTTAAAGCTTGGTCACAAATGGGTCTTTCAAATGGACAATGACCCCAAGCATACTTCCAAAGTTGTGGCAAAATGGCTTAAGGACAACAAAGTCAAGGTATTGGAGTGGCCATCACAAAGCCCTGACCTCAATCCCATAGAAAATGTGTGGGCAGAACTGAAAAAGCATGTGCGAGCAAGGAGGCCTACAAACCTGACTCAGTTACACCAGCTCTGTCAGGAGGAATGGGCCAGAATTCACCCAACTTATTGTGGGAAGCTTGTGGAAGGCTTCCCGAAACGTTTGACTCAAGTTAAACAATTTAAAGGCAATGCTACCAAATACTAATTGAGTGTATGTTAACTTCTGACCCACTGGGAATGTGATGAAAGAAATAAAATCTGAAATAAATCATTCTCTCTGCTATTATTCTGACATTTCACATTCTTCAAATAAGTGGTGATCCTAACTGACCTAAGACAGGGAATTTTTACTAGGATTAAATGTTAGGAACTGTGAAAAACTGAGTTTAAACGTATTTGGCTAAGGTGTGTGTAAACTTCCGACTTCAACTGTAGCTAAGTTTAACCTGTTTGGTTAGCCCCCAGCATTGTAGCATTGTTTGCACTTTGTTCATTGTTGTTTAACTAGCTAACGTTAGCTGGCTGGCTTGTTAGCTGAGGTTACGCGACATTTGTACAACTCCCGTTGAACATGTCCGGTGTCAGTAAATGTCTGCAAAAAAGCTAAAATAAATTGTTGCCAGCAGAGTTTGTGTGGCTGTTTTCATGTTATCCATATGTAAACAAATCATCGGTCAGAGTGCTCCAAAAGCGAAACGAGATGAGTGGGGCGAAAGATTAATAAGAGGGTGTGAATGATGCTGAATCGGTGTAGACAAAGCAGAGCTCTTGACTAGATACCAAAACATTCAAAGGAGGTTTTCTCAAAAGTGAGTATAAAAGTTGATCAACTTTCAAAGCAGAATTGCTTTCCCATTGTTCCTCAAATGCAGTGTATGATCTAAAACCAACATCTCATTTGGCCGCCTTTCCTTCCACTTCTCCGCTGCCTGTGACTGGAACAAATTGCAAAAATCGCTGAAGTTGGAGACTTTTATTTCCCTCACCAACTTTAAACATCTGCTATCTGAGCAGCTAACTGATCGCTGCAGCTGTACATAGTCCATGTGTAAATAGCCCATCCAATTTATCTACCTCATCCCCATACTGTTTTTATTTATTTACTTTTCTGCTCATTATTTACTTTCATCTGATCATTTATCACTCCAGTGTTAATCTGCTAAATTGTAATTATTTGCTCTTATGGCCTATTTATTGCCTACCTCCTCACGCCATTTGCACACAATGTATATAGACTCTTTTTTTCTACTGTGTTATTGACTTGTTTATTGTTTACTCCATGTGTAACTCTGTGTTGTTGTCTGTTCACACTGCTATGCTTTATCTTGGCCAGGTCGCAGTTGTAAATGAGAACTTGTTCTTAACTAGCCTACCTGGTTAAATAAAGGTGAAAAAAAAATTGTAACTCTGAGTCTCTACTTTTATCTAATGTAAAAAACACCATTTCACATTTTGCTACATAAGACCAAATCCAGGTGGTGGGTCACAAATATGCAAAATTGAAAAGGTATCAGTAATGAGGTTACGCTCATCATTCTTCTGTAGAATCATAATTCAGTTCTCTACCTTTTCTCTGTCGGGTACTTCAATGTGTAAACGTCATCTAAAGAAGGCAGGCTTCGTATCGATATCTGATCGTTGTCAAAAGATATGTCTGTTAACATATTCCCCTCCTCTTCATACACTTCATTTTCAAGTCTGGAATGACAAAAACAATGGTGTAAATAACCTACTGGTAAACACATTAAAACACATTCTGTATACATGAAATAAAACAACAAACGTAGGCTATAGCATAAAATATGTATATTTTTTATTTCACCTTTATTTAACCAGGTAGGCTAGTTGAGAACAAGTTCTCAATAAATAGGCTATAGGCTATAGTGGCAAAATAATTACAATTTAGCATTAACACTGGAGTGATAAATGTGCAGATGATGATGTGCAAGTAGAGCTATATCTGCAGTAGATTGCAACTCCTTTGGCAGTTCTATCTTGATGGAAAACTTTATAGTTAAGGATGGAAATTACAGGGTTTTTGGTGATCTTCCTAAGCCAGGATTCAGACACGGCTCGGGCATCAGGGCATCAGGGTTGGCGGAGTGTGCTAAAGCAGTGAATGAAACACATTTAGGCTTCTGATTTTTAACCTCTACATCAGAAGGGTACGGCTAAAAGCTATAAGAACTGGTTGTCTAGTGCATTGGGGGTGTTAGAATAGAGTTAGGGCATAATGTACAGACAATGGTATGGTAGGATGTGAGTACAGTGGAGGTAAACCTAGGTGTTGAGTAACAGTGAGCGGTTTCGTCTCTGGAGGCACCAGTTAAGCCAGGTGAGGCTTAACCTCAGCTAATGTTAGCTGAGGTCAGATGGCTGGCTTGCTATCTAAAATTAACTTCCATTTATGAACTGTGTACCGTTAGTAATGTTTTGTCAGAATGCTATTCTGCGTTGCTAGTTGTAGCCTAATGTTAACTAGCTACACTTTTTAACAAAGACCCCAAGTTAAAGCTTCCTGTTAGCTAGATAACATTAGCTGATGGTAGATGGCTGGCTAGCTAGCTAACCTTACGTGTATGAAGTGTGTAGTGATATCTCAGAATGCCATTTCATATCTATTGCATAATAATGCTAAAATATTTGTATCTGTAATTTGTCTTTCAGCATCAGTAGAACACGCCTGACTCTCCTCCACCAGTCATACAAGGAGAATGGTCTAACCCTCTGCAGGTACATATTAGAATTTTGCAATAGCAGAGCATAATTGATTTGGCCCATCATTGTAACACTGAGTTAATTAGTTAAGTTATTGTTATAAAAGGTTATATTCCAATGTTATTAAATGTTTATTTATATTCCATTCCAATATTATATTCCAATGCTTTTTTTAAATGAATTAAAAACAACCATTGAAAACCTTTTGCTCCTGAATTTAATTTTAAAGACCGTTGGGATTTAAAATCTTGCATTGTTCAAATTATATTTAGTGCAATTGTTCATAATGGATTGTATGGAAAAGGAACAATAAACAAAGACAAAGAAAATGAATGTGCAGGTGGGTTAAAAAGAGGGACTTTACATCAAATCTCCTCATAGTGAGGATATTAATGGTCACATGGGCAAAACAATTTCCCCCCATATTTTGTTTCAATCATTAAAGAAGACAACTAGACTTAGCTTTAGCTTTTAAGTATTACTTACTAAATAAAACTGATTAAATGGGGGGGGGGAGTTACCCCTGAAAACGGCCCTTTCCTAATAGCAACATTCCATTTATTTCCCTTTATAGTTTATTCACCAAAGCATGACCTTCATCCACATACCAATTTGTTTTCCAAACGTTGCTTTTTTGTGTCAGCAGTTAGACATTGTTCTTAAGGTTAGTTACCCCCTAGTACCCTACTAACCTATCGTTTTCGTGTCCAAACAATGACAATACTGTGTTTCTGTCAGCTAATATTAATACATATTTTTATATAGTGCTTTCATTACAAAGAATCTCAAAGACCCTGTAAAAACAAACAAATCAAATGTAGAGATCTGGCTGGTCTTAGGCAATGGTCTTCCAAGGCTTCAGATGACAAGGTGTTCAGCCACGTGGTTCAGAAATGCAGCAATTTATTGTTCCGTCGAAACTTCATTTAGTAATGTGGATTTAAAATAATAATATCTAATTAACTACATTTTGAAAGATTTATTCACACACATTCATTATTATAACAGTAAGGTCAATAATAAGGTTATTAATTCCACCATGATTTGAAACTCTAAGCTATAAGGACTGTCTGACAACTGCAAAATAATTGATTAAAATATGCAGGTAAATTATGGATAACGCTGATAAATATAATAAATGTTGATGGAGCCTTGGCTCTCACCTAGGATCTCCCCAAGGCTCTGCCCACAGCTCTGCCCTCGGATCTCCCCTCTCCCCACAGCTCTTCCCTTGGCTCTCCCCATGGCTCTCCCCTCTCCCCACGCTCTGCCCTTGGCTCTCCCCTCTCCCCACAGCTCTGTCCTTGGCTCTCCCCTCTCCCCACAGCTCTGCCCTTGGCTCTCCCCATGGCTCTCCCCATGGCTCTCCCCAAGGCTCTGCCCATGGCTCTGCCCACGGCTCTCCCCATGGCTCTCCCCTCTCACTTCGGCTCTCCCCAAGGCTCTGCCCACGGCTCTGCCCATGGCTCTCCCCTCTTCCCACAGCTCTCACCTTGGCTCTCCCCATGGCTCTCCCCTCTCCCCTCGGCTCTCCCCTCGGCTCTCCCCTCTTCCCAACGGCTCTCCCCTCTCCCTCGGCTCTCCCCTCTCCCCTCGGCTCTCCCCTCTCCCCTTGGCTCTCCCCATGGCTCTCCCCTCTCCCTTCGGCTCTCCCCATGGCTCTGCCCTCTCCCATCGGCTCTCCCCTCTCCCCTTGGCTCTCCCCTTTCCCCTCGGTTCTCCCCATGGCTCTGCCCTCTCCCCTCGGCTCTTCCCTCTCCCCTCGGCTCTCCCCTCTCCCCATGGCTCTCCCCTCGGCTCTCCCCTCTCCCCATGGCTCTCCCCTCTCCCCTCGGCTCTCCCCACGGCTCCCCCGCGCCCCGTCTTCATCCCAGGCAGGGCTATGCTCCTGCAGGTTTCATTCATACCTCTCATTTTATTCAGCGTGTCATGATGTAGTACATCTACTATACTATCTACTGTTTCTCTAATGTAATACGGGTTCTATTGTCCTGTCTGGACGGGACCTATGTCTATTTCAACAAACTAACACCAGCTGACGTTACACACGTTCAAGTCTATCAGTCAAAATAAAGACCTATGAAAAATATTATATAGATCAAATATTATTTGCAATCATTTAGACTATTCCATAACAAACATTTAAAATGTTGTTATAAAATACATTAACTATAATAGCCTGTGCTATTCTGCATAAAAATGTCCATATAATATTCCAATATTGAACGCTGATTCCTGTTGATAAAAACACTGTTTAATTTAGCTTTGATTCATAAATCTTGATAAAGAATAGAGATGGCTTCAGTCTGAGATTAACCCCGATCAGAACTAATATCTATTTTAAATAGGAATGAACAACCAACCTGATCTTGGGATACCTGAGTCCTATAGACGAGCAGTAGATTCTGTAGTGCATTAGGATGCCGCAGACCAACAGCACTAGAGTGGCTCTATGACACCGTGCCATTCTAGAAGGGAAAAACACACTAACTGTTCAAATATAACTGGTAAAACAAACTATTATATACTGTACACAAATTGCTAAATTAATCAAGTAAAAATAGAACCGCACAAAAACATATTAATGTGTCTATGTGCAGGAAATTCATAATTCTGTATTCTTCAAAATTAATTTGAAGATTAAATAAGAAATTATGTATCATATTCATTCAAAGAAGGAATACTGTTTAGAGTCTTTCCTCTCCATTTCATAAAGTTTGGGAGTGCTGCTGTGTTGCACACTTCACCCCGTTCCACTGGGCAGAACTGGGCGTCAAGAGGATACATTCTGCATAAAAATACATTCCACAACTTAACTTATAGATCCTCCTTTATATTCCCCCAAATGATAACAACTAGTTTATAAATCAGAAGCTAGATTGGGTAACGTACTTATCGCAGAAGGTAGGCAGAGTAGCGTGCTGCAATGTGCTGGTCCAAGCAGGCTGTTGGTTGTTAGATAGAAAGACCGATCTTCTTCTTCCTATAATGGCATCTTGTAGCGCCTTTCTTCCTCGTCTCTCTCTCTCTCTCTCTCTCTCTCTCTCTCTCTCTCTCTCTCTCTCTTTCTCTCAGCGCGTCACTCCACACAGCCTCTGCACTTTCATATACAATAGGTATAGAACATGCAGTTGAACAAACACCACCTCGGTAGAAAGGAACGTTGCTGTTTGTGTCCATGTCTTTTTTTAAACTTTTAGTCCTGATCTCAGGTTATCTGAAGTTTTATCAGCGGATCATCAGCTTTGCCTTCTTCACTAGTCACATAAAAGATTCTACAGATGTCATCACACCTTTTTCCTGAAGGGATAGAACACTCCAGTTCTTTCCTCAATGATGCCAGATATGCATCTGTTAGTCACAGGTACCTTAACAAAAAAAAGGTAGGAAGGTTGTCATACACATCAATCCAGAGCATCTCAAACATGCTCAATGGTTGACAAGTCTGGTGAGTATGCAGGCTATGGAAGACCTGGGTCATTTTCAGCTTCCAAGATTTGTGTACAGATCCTTACGACATGCTGAAACATGAAAATGGCGCCGGAAGGGTGGCCAAACCAATTGTGCTATTTTGTGAGTTTTTTCATTTACATTACATTTACATTTAAGTCATTTAGCAGACGCTCTTATCCAGAGCGACTTACAAATTGGTGAATTCACCTTCTGAAATCCAGTGGAACAGCCACTTTACAATACTGCATCTAAATCATTTAAGGGGGGGTGAGAAGGATTACTTTATCCTATCCTAGGTATTCCTTGAAGAGGTGGGGTTTCAGGTGTCTCCGGAAGGTGGTGATTGACTCCGCTGTCCTGGCGTCGTGAGGGAGTTTGTTCCACCATTGGGGGCCAGAGCAGCGAACAGTTTTGACTGGGCTGAGCGGGAACTGTACTTCCTCAGTGGTAGGGAGGCGAGCAGGCCAGAGGTGGATGAACGCAGTGCCCTTGTTTGGGTGTAGGGCCTGATCAGAGCCTGGAGGTACTGCGGTGCCGTTCCCCTCACAGCTCCGTAGGCAAGCACCATGGTCTTGTAGCGGATGCGAGCTTCAACTGGAAGCCAGTGGAGAGAGCGGAGGAGCGGGGTGACGTGAGAGAACTTGGGAAGGTTGAACACCAGACGGGCTGCGGCGTTCTGGATGAGTTGTAGGGGTTTAATGGCACAGGCAGGGAGCCCAGCCAACAGCGAGTTGCAGTAATCCAGACGGGAGATGACAAGTGCCTGGATTAGGACCTGCGCCGGTTCCTGTGTGAGGCAGGGTCGTACTCTGCGGATGTTGTAGAGCATGAACCTACAGGAACGGGCCACCGCCTTGATGTTAGTTGAGAACGACAGGGTGTTGTCCAGGATCACGCCAAGGTTCTTAGCGCTCTGGGAGGAGGACACAATGGAGTTGTCAACCGTGATGGCGAGATCATGGAACGGGCAGTCCTTCCCCGGGAGGAAGAGCAGCTCCTTCTTGCCGAGGTTCAGCTTGAGGTGGTGATCCGTCATCCACACTGATATGTCTGCCAGACATGCAGAGATGCGATTCGCCACCTGGTCATCAGAAGGGGGAAAGGAGAAGATTAATTGTGTGTCGTCTGCATAGCAATGATAGGAGAGACCATGTGAGGTTATGACAGAGCCAAGTGACTTGGTGTATAGCGAGAATAGGAGAGGGCCTAGAACAGAGCCCTGGGGGACACCAGTGGTGAGAGCGCGTGGCGAGGAGACAGATTCTCGCCACGCTACCTGGTAGGAGCGACCTGTCAGGTAGGACGCAATCCAAGCGTGGGCCGCGCCGGGATGCCCAACTCGGAGAGGGTGGAGAGGAGGATCTGATGGTTCACAGTATCGAAGGCAGCCGATAGGTCTAGAAGGATGAGAGCAGAGGAGAGAGAGTTAGCTTTAGCAGTGCGGAGCGCCTCCGTGATACAGAGAAGAGCAGTCTCAGTTGAATGACTAGTCTTGAAACCTGACTGATTTGGATCAAGAAGGTCATTCTGAGAGAGATAGCGGGAGAGCTGGCCAAGGACGGCACGTTCAAGAGTTTTGGAGAGAAAAGAAAGAAGGGATACTGGTCTGTAGTTGTTGACATCGGAGGGGTCGAGTGTAGGTTTTTTCAGAAGGGGTGCAACTCTCGCTCTCTTGAAGACGGAAGGGACGTAGCCAGCGGTCAGGGATGAGTTGATGAGCGAGGTGAGGTAAGGGAGAAGGTCTCCGGAAATGGTCTGGAGAAGAGAGGAGGGGATAGGGTCAAGCGGGCAGGTTGTTGGGCGGCCGGCCGTCACAAGAAGCGAGATTTCATCTGGAGAGAGAGGGGAGAAAGAGGTCAGAGCACAGGGTAGGGCAGTGTGAGCAGAACCAGCGGTGTCATTTGACTTAGCAAACGAGGATCGGATGTCGTCGACCTTCTTTTCAAAATGGTTGACGAAGTCATCTGCAGAGAGGGAGGAGGGGGGAGGGGGAGGAGGATTCAGGAGGGAGGAGAAGGTGGCAAAGAGCTTCCTAGGGTTAGAGGCAGATGCTTGGAATTTAGAGTGGTAGAAAGTGGCTTTAGCAGCAAAGACAGAGGAGGAAAATGTAGAGAGGAGGGAGTGAAAGGATGCCAGGTCCGCAGGGAGGCGAGTTTTCCTCCATTTCCGCTCGGCTGCCCGGAGCACTGTTCTGTGAGCTCGCAATGAGTCGTCGAGCCACGGAGCAGGAGGGGAGGACCGAGCCGGCCTGGAGGATAGGGGACATAGAGAGTCAAAGGATGCAGAAAGGGAAGAGAGGAGGGTTGAGGAGGCAGAATCAGGAGATAGGTTGGAGAAGGTATGAGCAGAGGGAAGAGATGATAGGATGGAAGAGGAGAGAGTAGCGGGGGAGAGAGAGCGAAGGTTGGGACGGCGCGATACCATCCGAGTAGGGGCAGTGTGGGAAGTGTTGGATGAGAGCGAGAGGGAAAAGGATACAAGGTAGTGGTCGGAGACTTGGAGGGGAGTTGCAATGAGGTTAGTGGAAGAACAGCATCTAGTAAAGATGAGGTCGAGCGTATTGCCTGCCTTGTGAGTAGGGGGAAGGTGAGAGGGTGAGGTCAAAAGAGGAGAGGAGTGGAAAGAAGGAGGCAGAGAGGAATGAGTCAAAGGTAGACGTGGGGAGGTTAAAGTCGCCCAGGACTGTGAGAGGTGAGCCGTCCTCAGGAAAGGAGCTTATCAAGGCATCAAGCTCATTGATGAACTCTCCGAGGGAACCTGGAGGGCGATAAATGATAAGGATGTTAAGCTTGAAAGGGCTGGTAACTGTGACAGCATGGAATTCAAAGGAGGCGATAGACAGATGGGTAAGGGGAGAAAGAGAGAATGACCACTTGGGAGAGATGAGGATCCCGGTGCCACCACCCAGCTGACCAGAAGCACTCGGGGTGTGCGAGAACACGTGGGCGGACGAAGAGAGAACAGTAGGAGTAGCAGTGTTATCTGTGGTGATCCATTTTTCCGTCAGTGCCAAGAAGTCGAGGGACTGGAGGGAGGCATAGGCTGAGATGAACTCTGCCTTGTTGGCCGCAGATCGGCAGTTCCAGAGGCTACCGGAGACCTGGAACTCCACGTGGGTCGTGCGCGCTGGGACCACCAGATTAGGGTGGCTGCGGCCACGCGGTGTGGAGCGTTTGTATGGTCTGTGCAGAGAGGAGAGAACAGGGATAGATAGACACATAGTTGACAGGCTACAGAAGAGGCTACGCTAATGCAAAGGAGATTGGAATGACAAGTGGACTACACGTCTCGAATGTTCAGAAAGTTAAGCTTACGTAGCAAGAATCTTATTGACTAAAATGATTGAAATGATACAGCACTGCTGGAGTAGGCTAGCTGGCAGTGGCTGCATTGTTGACTTTGTAGGCTAGCTGGCAGTAGCTGCGTTGTTGACACTACACTAATCAAGTCGTTCCGTCGAGTGTAATAGTTTCTACATTGCTGCTATTCGGGGGCTAGCTGGCTAGCTAGCAGTGTTGATTACGTTACGTTACGTTAAAAGAACGACAATAGCTGGCTAGCTAACCTAGAAAATCGCTCTAGACTACACAATTGTCTTAGATACAAAGACGGCTATGTAGCTAGCTAGCACGATCAAACAAATCAAACCGTTGTACTGTAATGAAGTGAAATGAAAATGTGATACTACCTGTGGAGCGAAGCGGAATGTTGACCGGGTTGTTGAAGTTTAATTCGGTAGACGTTGGCTAGCTGTTGGCTAGCTAGCTAGCAGTATCTCCTACGTTAAGGACGACAAATAGCTGGCTAGCTAACCTCGGTAAATTAAGATAATCACTCTAAGTCTACACACTCTAAACTACACAGTTATCTTGGATACGAAGAGAGCAAAGACAACTATGTAGCTAGCTAACACTACACTAATCGAGTCGTTCAGTTGAGTGTAATAGTTTCTACAGTGCTAGTAGACGGTAGACGTTAGCTAGCTGCTGGGCAGATAGCAGTGTAGACTACGTTAGGACGACGAAATACGATAATTACGAAATTATCTTTGATACAAAGACGGCTATGTAGCTAGCTAAGAAGAAATTGCTAAGATTAGGCAAATCAAACCGTTGTACTATAATGAAATGTAATGAAAAGTTATACTACCTGCGGACTACCTGCGGTCGCATTTGTCATTTATTTTGTACATAATGTTGATGTTCCTGCCTTTTATGACCGAAAACAGCTTTTGGATATCTGAACAGTGATTACTCACCTCGAATTGGACAAAGATTTTTTCTTTAAGGAGTCTGACATGAAGGGTGTCTTGTGAGAATTGGTCAGCGAGTGGGTAACTCGCATCTACCATCCCTTCTATTGGCCAACGTGCAATCACTGGAGAATAAACTGGATTAGCTCCGTTCGAGACAATCCTACCAACGGGACATTAAAAACTGTAATATCTTATGTTTCACAGAGTTGTGGCTGAATGACAACACGGATAATATACAGTTGGCTGGGTTTTCCGTGCATCAGGAGGACAGAACAGCTACGTCCAGTAAGACGAGTGGTTGTGTGTCTATTTGTTAATAACAGCTGGTGCGCGATGTCTAATATTAAGGTAGTCTCGACGGATTTCTCTGAAGAGATTTGGCTTGTCTCCTAAAACCCTCACAAACTTTTACAGATGCACAATTGAGAGCATCCTGTCAGGCTGTATCACCGCCTGCACCTCCCTCAACTGCAAGGCTCTCCAGAGGGTGGTGAGGTCTGCACAATGCATCACCTGGGCCAACTTGCCCTCCAGAACACCTACATCACCCGATGTCACAGGAAGGCCAAAAAGATCATCAAGGACAACAACCACCCGAGCCACTGCCTGTTCACCCCGCTATCATCCATAAGGCGAGGTCAATACAGGTGCATCAACGCTGGGACAGAGAGACTGAAAAACAGCTTCTATCTCAAGGCCATGAGACTGTTAAACAGCCATCACTAACAATGAGTGGCTGCTGCCAACATACTGACCCAAATCTCTAGCCACTTTAATCATAAAAAAATGAATGTAATAAACGTATCACTAGTCACTTTAAACAATGACACTTTATATAATGTTTGCATACCCTACATTACTAATCTCATACCTGCATGTATATACTATACCATCTACTGCATCTTGCCTATGGCTCCCGGCCATCGCTCATCCATATATTTATATGTACATATTCTTATTCATTCCTTTACACTTGTGTGTATAAGGTAGTTGTTGTGAAATTGTTAGATATTTGTCATGGCTGTGTGGAGAGACAGACCAAGGCCCAGCGTGCTCTGAGTTACACATCTTTATTTTTTGTGAAACTTACAAAACAAAAAGGAAACAAACAACGAACCGTAACATAAGAGGTGCAATATACACTAACTCAAAACAAGATCCCACAAAAAAACAGTGGGGAAATGGCTGCCTAAATATAATCCCCAATCAGAGACAATGATATACAGCTGCCTCTGATTGGGAACCATACCAGGCCAACATAGAAATAAAACACTTAGATAGGAACACCCCCCTTAGTCACACCCCGACCAAAATAGAGAATAAAAAGGCTCTCTATTGTCAAGGCGTGACAATATTACTACATGGTCGGAACTAGAAGCACAAGCATTTTGCTACTCTCGCATTAACATCTGCAAACCATGTGTATGTGACCAATAAAATGTGATTTGATTTGTGTTAATTAACTAACCTACAGACGAGCTTCAATGCCATACAACACTCCATCCGTGGTCTACAACTGCTCTTAAATGCAAGTAAAACTAAATGCATGCTCTTCAACCGATCGCTGCCCGGACCTGCCCGCTCGTCTAGCATAACTACTCTGGACAGTTCTGACTTGTGGACAATATGTGGACAACTACAAATACCTGGGTGTCTGGTTAGACTGTAAACTCTTCTTCCAGACTCACATTAAGCATCTCCAATCCAAAATTAAATCTAGAATTGGCTTCCTATTTCGCAACAAAGCATCCTTCACTCATGCTGCAAAATATACGATCTCCAACACTCTACTCAGCAAATTCGATGCAATCTATCACAGTGCCATCTGTTTTGTCACCTAAGCCCCATATACTACCCACCACTGCGACCTGTATGCTCTCGTTGGCTGGTCCTCGCTTCATATTTGTCGCCAAACCCACTGGCTCCAGGTCATCTATATGTTTGCTAGGTAACGCTCCACTGGTCACCATAGCAGCACCCACCCATAGCACACACTCCAGCAGGTATATTTGACTGGTCACCCCCAAAGCCAATTCCTACTTTGGCTGCTTTTCCTTCCAGTTCTCTGCTGCCAATGACTGGAACAAACTGCAAAAATCACTGAAGCTGGTGAGTCATATCTCCCTCACTAACTTTAAGCATCAGCTGTCAGAGCAGCTCACAGATCACTGCACCTGTATATAGCCCATCTGTAAGTAGCCCACCCAACTACCTCATCCCCATATTGCTATTCAAACAAATGTTTTCCTTTGCACCCCAAGTATCTGTACTTGTACACTCATCTTCTGCACATCTATCACTCCAGTGTTTAATTGCTAAATTGTAATTATTTTGTAATTGAATTGTAATTAATCTTACTTCATTTGCACACACTATATATACACTTTTGTGTTGTGTTATTTATTGACCGTATGCTTGTTTTTTCCATGTGTAACTCTGTGTTATTTGTGTTGCACTGTTTTGCTTTATCTTGGCCAGGTCGCAGTTGTAAATGAGAACTTGTTCTCAACTGGCCTACCTGGTTAACTGAGGGATAGCCCCCTTTTTTTCAATTTCCCCTAAATGACATACACAAATCTAAGGCCCTAATAATAATATAGCCTAAATAATAATAATATAGCCTAAAAATAATAATAATAGTAATATAGCCTAAATAATAATAATACTAGTAATATAGCCTAAAAATAATGATAACAAAAATATAGACTTGAAATAATAATAATAATAATAATATAGACTTGAAATAATAATAATAGTAATATAGCCTAAAAATAATAATAATAGTAATATAGACTTGAAATAATAATAATAGTAATAAAATAATAATAATATAGTAATATAGCCTAAATAATAATGATAATAATAATAGACTTGAAATAATAATAATATAGCCTAAATAATAATAATAATAATATAGCCTAAATAATAGTAATAATAATAATATAGCCTAAATAATAATGATAATAATAATAATATAGCCTAAATAATAGTAATAATAATATAGCCTAAATAATAATAATAATAATAATATAGACTTAAAAATAATAATAATAATAATATAGCCTAAATAATGTAATAATAATATAGCCTAAATAATAATGATAATAAAAATAGAAATAATAATAATAATATAGCCTCGAAATAATGATAATAATATAGCCTAAAAAAATAGTTATATAGCCTAAATAATAATAATAATAATAAAAGTAATAATCATAATATAGCCTACATAATAATAATAATAATAATATTGCCTAAATAATTCATTTTGTTCCTTAGGCTGCCTGCCCTGCTCCTGATTGATTCACTGTTAGTGTGTTGCTTATTAGCCTGTTGAAATGTTGAACATCAGTTGATAGTGACAGAATCACACCCTTGGCTTAATCATGATAGTGACAGAATCATACTCTAGCCCTTGGTTTAATAATGATAGTGACAGAATCATACCCTTGGTTTAATCATGAGATTCTAGAATCTATCCAAGCAAGGAATACGGCATTAATTTTTTTAAAGAACTCTCAAGAAGAGTCTGATTTTGTCCTATATAAACGTCACAGAAATGAAGCACAGAGCAGGATGGATGAAGCTAAGAGGGGTTACTTTGCTGAGAAAATCATTGAAAACAAAAATGACCCTAAAAAGCTTTGGAAATCATTTAAAGAACTAGGCTGTAGTAGTACTACCAACTGATGAGTAAGCCTAGTTCGTATCCACAAATATTACATTATCGGAAGAAGCCTTTTGCTCACCTGCTGAAGATCCACAGTACACAGCACACTCATTGGATAGGCAACAAATCAACATGACATATTAATATATGAACCTGGTGAAATTCACACAGTGCTTTAACAACTGTTAGACTGATGTTAACCCTTTTACTACCCTTTTAATTTCACCAGGTTCATATATTAATATGTCATGTTGATTTGTTATTATGAATGCCTGCATCCTGGGAGTAGGGGAGTGTGTACTTACGTTTTACCCTGCATGCTCAAATCATTTTGATGCACTATGAGAGGTAGGCACGCTTTTTCTGTCGTCTTCAGAAAAGTTTGATTATTTTCAGCACAAAGTCATACACACAGTGTTCTGTTCATGAATAATGTTGTATATTTAGAGGTTACTCATAAGTGGATGGTTTTGTTAAGATGTAATTGTACTTTTTAGGATGATATCAACATTCTGAATTCAACATGTGGTTAATAGCTAGCTAAGGTATTAGCAGGCTATTGTATGTGTGAATGATGGCTAGCTCCTCGAATGATCCAGTCCCTCCTATTGTGCATCTGTTGTAGAAAGAGGCGACGATTCGCAGACCATATGTGCTCGACAAATGTTTTATTTCCTTTTGGATGCAGATGCAGGATGCAGAGAGTGAATTCTGCTTAATTAAAACTACCTGACCTCCAAAGTCCACGTCTATAGTCTCAATCAACCACACACAATGCAGAGTTACAGTGGTGCAGACAACCACAGCACTGGTTACATCAGCAAGAGCAGGGCAGTCCGGGGCTAGTGATTGAGAATGCCTATCCATTGCAGTGTAGCCTAGTTTTTTATACAGCACAAATAAAATCAGGAAGGAAGTACATTTTCTTAGAAATATAACTTTGCACTGTGCTTCTTCAAGCATGCTCTTCATATAGTATAGACTTTGGATCATTTGAATGAGACCACACTAGGTGAACGTGATATAGCGCACCCAGCAGAGCATCAGGGATGAGGGGCCTTAATTATCTATTTATTATTTATTTATATGTAATACTGAATTTGTAGCAGAGAAGCTTTGTTAATTTCACCATTTGTAGCTTTTGTATGCTAGCTGAGTACCACTAGAAAAAAAAAGTTCTGAATTTTTGAAGTTTGAAGCCAAAAAGTCAGTGTTAAATGAAAATGTTGTACTTGAATCTAGCTCCTCCTTTTATTGTACAACATGCAACATGACAACTGGTACAAGTTACTTTGGTTCAATTTTACATGTAATTAATTCCAACATTACAATAAATTGCCTCGTTAATCTTAAAATGTTCCCTAAATAAATAAATATTCATTTGTTTACAAAACTATATACATTAAATCTAGTAAACAAAAAAACAGAGCATACTGTCCACTAACTATGACATGACAGTGAGTGAACTTTCTTCATGCTTAGTCGTCATTGTGTCTGAAAGCAGAAAATAGCATTAATCAACACAGGCATGTTCAGTGGCGCTATGGAATGTTGTTCGGTAAAAAACGTTAGTTTAACGTAGTAGTAGTATATATTACCTGAACATCTGCTTGTACATCCCCAGGGCCTCCTGAGCGACGAAATTGATAAAGGCGGGGTCCTGCAGCTCCACACCAGCTGGGATGGTCAGGAGGAGAGGAGGAGAGTTTAGGATGTTCAGCTCCACCTTGGTGTCTCCCCCTGACGAGCTGCCTCCATCAACTCCCTCTGACACCACCTGGGTAAAAACAACAATGTGTAAATTGTGATCATGCTGAGACCACCTGGGTAGAAACAACATACTGTACTCATACTGAGAACACATGGGTAGAAACAACAATATACTGACACCACCTGGGTAGAAACAACAATATACGGACACCTCCTGGGTAGAAACAACAATATACGGACACCTCCTGGGTAGAAACAACAATATACGGACACCTCCTGGGTAGAAACAACAATATACTGACACCTCCTGGGTAGAAACAACAATATACTGACACCTCCTGGGTAGAAACAACAATATACTGACAACTCCTGGGTAGAAACAACAATATACTGACACCATCTGGGTAGAAACAACAATATACTGACACCACCTGGGTAGAAACAACAATATACTGACACCATCTGGGTAGAAACAACAATATACTGACACCACCTGGGAAGAAACAACAATATACTGACACCTCCTGGGTAGAAACATCAATATACTGACACCACCTGGGTAGAAACAACAATATACTGACACCTCCTGGGTAGAAACATCAATATACTGACACCACCTGGGTAGAAACAACAATATACTGACACCTCCTGGGTAGAAACATCAATATACGGACACCTCCTGGGAAGAAACAACAATATACTGACACCTCCCGGGTAGAAACAACAATATACTAACACCTCCTGGGTAGAAACAACAATATAATGCCACCTCCTGGGTAGAAGCAACAATACACTGACACCTCCTGGGTAGAAACAATATGATGTACTAACACTGACACCTCCTGGGTAGAAGCAACAATACACTGACACCTCCTGGGTAAAGAAACAACAATATACTAACACCTCCTGGGTAGAAACAACAATATACTGACACCACCTGGGTAGAAACAACAATATACTGACACCACCTGGGTAGAAACAACAATATACTGACACCTCCTGGGTAGAAACAATATGATGTACTAACACTGACACCTCCTGGGTAGAAACAACAATACACTGACACCTCCTGGGTAGAAACAACAATATACTGACACCTCCTGGGTAGAAACATCAATATACTGACACCACCTGGGTAGAAACAACAATATACTGACACCACCTGGGTAGAAACATCAATATACTGACACCTCCTGGGTAGAAACATCAATATACTGACACCTCCTGGGTAGAAACAACAATATACTGACACCTCCTGGGTAGAAACAACAATATACTGACACCTCCTGGGTAGAAACATCAATATACTGACACCACCTGGGTAGAAACAACAATATACTGACACCTCCTGGGTAGAAACAATATTACATTTACATTTAAGTCATTTGGCAGACGCTCTTATCCAGAGCGGCTTACAAATTGGTGAATTCACCTTATGACATCCAGTGGAACAGCCACTTTACAATAGTGCATCTAAATCATTTAAGGGGGGGGGTGAGAAGGATTACTTTATCCTATCCTAGGTATTCCTTAAAGAGGTGGGGTTTCAGGTGTCTCCGGAAGGTGGTGATTGACTCCGCTGTCCTGGCGTCGTGAGGGAGTTTGTTCCACCATTGGGGGGCCAGAGCAGCGAACAGTTTTGACTGGGCTGAGCGGGAATATGCTGTACTAATACTGACACCTCCTGGGTAGGAACAACAATATACTGACACCTCCTGGGTAGAAACAACAATATACTGACACTACCTGGGTAGAAACAACAATATACTGACACCACCTGGGTAGAAACAATATGATGTACTAATACTGACACCTACTGGGTAGAAACAACAATATACTGACACCTCCTGGGTAGAAACAACATTATACGGACACCTACTGGGTAGAAACAACAATATACTGACACCTCCTGGGTAGAAACAACAATATACTGACAACTCCTGGGTAGAAACAACAATATACTGACACCACCTGGGTAGAAACAACAATATACTGACACCTCCTGGGTAGAAACAACATTATACTGACACCTCCTGGGTAGAAACAACAATATACTGACACCTCCTGGGTAGAAACAACAATACACTGACACCTCCTGGGTAGAAACAACATTATACTGACACCTCCTGGGTAGAAACAACAATATACTGACACCTCCTGGGTAGAAACAACAATATACTGACACCTCCTGGGTAGAAACAACAATATACTGACACCTCCTGGGTAGAAACATCAATATACTGACACCACCTGGGTAGAAACAACAATATACTGACACCACCTGGGTAGAAACATCAATATACTGACACCTCCTGGGTAGAAACATCAATATACTGACACCACCTGGGTAGAAACAACAATATACTGACACCTCCTGGGTAGAAACAACAATATACTGACACCACCTGGGTAGAAACAACAATATACTGACACCACCTGGGTAGAAACAACAATATACTGACACCTCCTGGGTAGAAACAACAATATACTGACACCTCCTGGGTAGAAACATCAATATACTGACACCACCTGGGTAGAAACAACAATATACTGACACCACCTGGGTAGAAACATCAATATACTGACACCTCCTGGGTAGAAACAACAATATACTGACACCTCCTGGGTAGAAACAACAATATACTGACACCTCCTGGGTAGAAACATCAATATACTGACACCTCCTGGGTAAAAACAACAATATACTGACACCTCCTGGGTAGAAACAACAATATACTGACACCTCCTGGGTAGAAACAACAATATACTGACACCTCCTGGGTAGAAACAACAATATACTGACACCTCCTGGGTAGAAACAACAATATACTGACACCTCCTGGGTAGAAACATCAATATACTGACACCACCTGGGTAGAAACAACAATATACTGACACCACCTGGGTAGAAACAACAATATACTGACACCTCCTGGGTAGAAACAACAATATACTGACACCTCCTGGGTAGAAACAACAATATACTGACACCTCCTGGGTAGAAACAACAATATACTGACACCTCCTGGGTTGAAACAATATGCTGTACTAATACTGACACCTCCTGGGTAGAAACAACAATATACTGACACCACAATATAAACCTTTCTCTAATAAGAGCATGTTGTGTTCAGGGATTTAAGCAAATTAATGCCTCGGTTATTCATTTAAGTTTTACGGTATGTACTGTCTGTCTGTCTGTCTGTCTGTCTGTCTGTCTGTCTGTCTGTCTGTCTGTCTGTCTGTCTGTCTGTCTGTCTGTCTGTCTGTCTGTCTGTCTGTCTGTCTTACCTTTCTGATGCGGAATATGGTATCAGGTGTGGTGTTGTTGTTGACCATTTCTGTCACCCAGCTGAACTCAGTAGCCATGTTGCTTATCCAGCTCGCCGTGTCACCTGTGTGCTGCTGCACAATGCTCAGAACCTGGAGTAATGGATTAAACAGAATGGATGGTATGTTATCCTATGCTATGCTATGATACGGAATGCTACACAAGGCTATGCTATGTTACCTCGTCGTACTGCTTCTTCGACATGTCCCGCAGCTGAGACACCTCATCCAGTTCCACATGCAGCTCCCGCACACTGGGACACTCTGACAAACATAGGGGACAGGAGGCAGTTGGAGAGTGTGTGTGTGTTTTTGTGTGTGTGTGTGTGTGTGTGTGTGTGTGTGTGTGTGTGTGTGTGTGTGTGTGTGTGTGTGTGTGTGTGTTACCTGTGAGCAGTACCCCTTGGCAGGACTGACACTGGTTCTGCAGCTGCCAGCATTCTGAAGTCTGCCTCCTCAACTCTCTACACAACTTCCTGTTCTGGAGGAAATGAGGGAAAAGCTCCCTCTCTGGACCAGAGGAACAGATTATCTGTCATTAACTATTATAGCTATCAATAGGGTTTCTAGTTCTGTGTTGGGTTCGGTTAGGGTTATCTCTTTGAAATAGAACAATATCAATAATGTTTCTAGTTTTGTGTTGGAGCTACCTCTCTTCCTCTCCTCCTCCACAATGTCTTTGAGGTCATCAAACACTCGTGTGGCCACATCTCCAAAGTCCTCCACAACACTCTTCCCAAAGTTGAAGAAGGAGTCCAGCACCTCCTCCAGCCCCACTCTGTGGATGAATCCCAAGTCCATCCCCAGGGAGAAGGGGTCCTGGGTAGGCTGTTGGCCCCGGGCTTGGCCTCTGCTCTGGGGGTCAAAGGCCTTCTGGAGGTTTTGGTCCAGTTTACCTTGCATCTTGTCCACCAGCACCACACTGCGCTCAAACAGGGAGCCCACCTGGGAGGGAGAGAACAGGTCAACTAACACTACATCACTAGTCAACTGACACTACAGCACTAGTCAACTGACACTACAGCACTAGTCAACTGACACTCCCTCAAACATCAACAGACACCACATCACTAGTCAACTGACACTACACAACTAGTCAACTGACACTACATCCCTAGTCATCTGACAATACATCCCTAGTCAACTGGCACTACATAACTAGTCAACTGACACTACACCACTAGTCAAATGACACTACATCACTAGACAACTGACACTACACAACTAGTCAACTGACACTACATCACTAGTGAACTGATACTACATCACTAGTCAACTGACACTACCTCACTAGTGAACTGACACTACCTCACTAGTCAACTGGCACTACATAACTAGTCAACTGACACTACATCACTAGTCAACTGACACTACATCATTAGTCAACTGACACTACATCACTAGTCAACTGGCACTACATAACTAGTCAACTGACACTACATCACTAGTCAACTGACACTACATTACTAGTCAACTGACACTACATCACTAGTCAACTGACACTACATCACTCGTCAACTGGAACTACCTCACTAGTCATCTAACTCTACCTCACTAGTCAACTAACTCTACCTCACTAGTCAACTGACACTTCCTCGCTATCTCACTAGTCAACTGACAATACATCACTAGTCAACTGGAACTACTTCCCCAGTTAACTGAACCTACTTCCCCAGTTAACTGACACCACCTCACTAGTCTACTGACACCACCTCACTAGTCTACTGACACTATCTCACTCGTCAACTGGCACTGCCTCACTAGTCAACTGACACGACCTCACTAGTCAACTGACAATACATCACTAGTCAACTGAACCTACTTCCCCAGTTAACTGACACCACCTCACTAGTCAACTGACACCACATCACTAGTCAACTGGCACTACATCACTAGTCAACTGGCACCACATCACTAGTCAACTGGCACTACATCACTAGTCAACTGGCACTACATCACTAGTCAACTGGCACTGCATCACTAGTCAACTGACACTACATCACTAGTCAACTGACACTACATCACTAGTCAACTGACACTACATCACTAGTCAACTGACACTACATCACTAGTCAACTGACACTACATCACTAGTCAACTGACACTACATCACTAGTCAACTGACACTACCTCACTAGTCAACTGACTAAACCTCACTAGTCAACTGATACTACCTCAAACATCAACTGACACTACCTCAATAGCGAACTGACACTACCTAACTAATCAACTGAATCTACCTCAGAAAGCAACTGACAATACCTCACTTGTCAACTGACAATACCTCACAAGTTAACTGACACGACCTCACTAGTCAGCTAACTCTACCTCACTAGTCAACTAACTCTACCTCACTAGTCAACTAACTCTACCTCACTAGTCAACTGACACTATCTCACTCATCAACTGACACTGCCTCACTAGTCAACTGACTACCTCAGAAAGCAACTGACAATACCTCACTAGTCAACTGACACTGCCTCACTAGTCAACTAACTCTACCTCACTCGTCAACTGATACTGCCTCACTAGTCAACTGACACTTCCTCGCTATCTCACTAGTCAACTGACAATACTTCATTAGTCAACTGAAACTACTTCCCCAGTTAACTGAACCTACTTCCCCAGATAACTGACACCACCTCACTAGTCAACTGATGCTACCTCGCTGGTCAACTGACACCACCTCACTAGTCTACTGACGCTACCTCGCTAGTCTACTGACGCTACCTCGCTAGTTTACTGATGCTACCTCGTTAGTGGGGCGGCAGGGTAGCCTAGTGGTTAGAGCGTTGGACTAGTAACCGGAAGGTTTCAAGTTCAAACCCCCGAGCTGACAAGGTACAAATCTGTCGTTCTGCCTCTGAACAGGCAGTTAACCCACTGTTCCTAGGCCGTCATTGAAAATAAGAATTTGTTCTTAACTGACTTGCTAGTTAAATAAAGGTAAAAAAAAAGAAAAAAAAGTCAACTGACGCTACCTCGCTAGTCAACTGACGCTACCTCGCTAGTCAACTGACGCTACCTCGCTAGTCAACTGACGCTACCTCGCTAATCTACTGATGCTACCTCACTAGTCAACTGATGCTACCTCGCTATTCTACTGATTCTACCTCGCTATTCTACTGACACTACCTCGCTAGTCTACTGACTCTACCTCGCTAGTCAACTGATGCTACCTCGCTAATCTACTGATGCTACCTCGCTAGTCTACTGATTCTACCTCGCTAGTCAACTGATGCTACCTCGCTAATCTACTGATGCTACCTCGCTAGTCAACTGATGCTACCTCGCTATTCTACTGATGCTACCTCGCTAGTCAACTGACACTAACTCGCTAATCAACTGACACTACCTCGCTCATCAAACAAGATGGATAAACAGAATAAACTGACAATGAAAACAATGGAAATTGACTTCCGACTTAGTGGTGACATTTTCTGTAGATGGACTTGTCCAGTACCTTGGCGATGAGGCTGTTGAAGGAGTCTTCTATGCGAACTACCTCCCTGTCGGGTTCATCAGCACTCTGATTCACCAACATATCTCCATCTAGAGGACGTGGGTCTCTCTGGCCGAACCGAGATGACACCCCGCGGAAGAAGTTCTCTACCTGGCTAGGGGGAGGGTGTTAGGTGAGGTGGGGTTAATTTAGTGTGTGTGTGTATGTGTATGTGTGTGTGTACCTTGGCCTGGAAGGAGCTGAAGCCCTGCCTGCATGTGGAGGTGTAGAAGGTCTTACAGGCGTCCTCCAGACACAGCCAACATGCCTCCCATTCCTCCTTTAGAGACTCCTGGCACTGATGCTCCGCCTCCTCCAGCTTTAGCTCCACCTCCTGGTATAGCTGGGCCACACCCTAATTGACAACAACAATACTATATAACGTCTAACTTCTCACCCTGATCTCTGACATCTCGTGCTCTGAACATAGCCACTTTGGTCCACCACCTAAACCTGAAATTAAGATTCACCACAAACTCCAGAAGGTAAAGACAGACCCCAAATCCTGAAAGGTAAAGATGGACTTCAAACCCTAGAAGGTAAAGATGGCCTTCAAACCCTAGAAGGTAAATATGGCCTTCAAACCCTAGAAGGTAAATATGGCCTTCAAGCCCTAAAGGTAAGGATTACGTACCTTCTTCTTGTCACTGCTGTGTTGGAGAGACTTCATCAGGTCTTCATGTTTCTCCTCATTCTTCACCAGTACCTCCTTCATCTGTTTCACTCCATACAGAGCTCTCCTCACCTCCTCATCCACCAGCTTCTCCCCAACATCAGACAGTTCTGAGAGACAGAAGGAGGGGTGTGTGTGAGTGTGTGTGTGTGTGTGTGTGTGTGTGTGTGTGTGTGTGTGTGTGTGTGTGTGTGTGTGTGTGTGTGTGTGTGTGTGTGTTAGACTCACGCTTCAGGGTGTCCTCTGAGATGCCTGCTGCAGGGTATTCTGCTGCGCATTGCAAGCCCCCCAATGACATGACCAACACAACCCAACCAATCAGAGACCTCATCTTGTCCGATCACAGGAAGCTCAGTCTGGAAGAGAAGAAACCATGAAATACTGGAGGCAGTTACTTTTACTTCTGCATTTATATGCCAAGTGACACACACACACACACACACACACACGCACGCACACACACACACACACACACACACACACACACGCACGCACGCACGCACGCACGCACACACACACACACACACACACACACACACACACACACACACACACACACACACACACACACACACACACACACACACACACACACACACACACACACACACACACACACACACACACACACACGCCTCCTTTTAACACACACCCCTCCTTTTAACTCCAGGGGGTTAAAACCTGTTAGGGATACGAGGCAGTATTTTCACTTTGGATGAATTGCGTGCCCATAGTAAACTGTGACCTACTCTGTCCTAGATGCTAATATAAGCATGTATTATTACTATTGGATAGAAACCACTCTGAAGTTTCTAAAACTGTTTGAATTATGTCTGTGAGTATAACAGAACTCATAGGGCAGGCAAACTTCCAAACAGGAAGTGGAAATTCTGGGACTGGTTGAATTTCAAGTCATCGCCTATTCACATCCAAACAAGATATGGATCTGTTCGCACTTCCTACGCCTTCCACTAGATGTCAACAGTCATTAGAACATGGAATGAAGCCTCTAGTGTGATGTGGGACCGGATGGGAGGGGAAGGAGTCAGTAGTCTGTCAGAATGCCAGTTCCTGGTTGAGCATATTACTGTTGATATAGCCTTGCGTTCCATTACTCTGTAGACAAAAACGAATGCTCCGGTTGGAACGTTATTGGATATATATGAAAATAACATCCTGATGATTGATTCTCTACGTAGTTTTACCAGTTTATTCGATCTGGAATATGACTTTTTGACGTTTTCGTCCGAGTTCGCTAGCGGAAGTTAGCATGATTGACATTTGAAGGCATTGTTCTCACGTTAGCTGAGACAATAATGACTAAATGATGTATACATTTCAATCAGAACTATGACTAAACAGAATACTATTATGTTACTGTATGGATGTATGAATCTTATTATAATCATAGTATTGAATATAATGTGTGTAATTATAATCAAGAATTAGAACAAAGACTGTCTGTTCCTTGGTAGAAACTAATGAAGTTATCGTCAGACTGGCTAGAACGCTGTGTTCCTTACGGGACATCTTATCTCTACACAGGGAGAGGAGAGACCTTGGGCTGGTAGAAAATTATTTTACAGGTGGTGGACGATGTGGGAAGGCTTGTGAACTATACTGCCATTGTATCGGAGTGGGGGAAGGACCGTTTAAAACCTATGATGTCATTTTTAGTTTATAACCTGTTGTAAATTGTACCATGATCAGTACACTCGAGTATAAACGCTATTGATTGATTTTGAGACTGGTCTCTGTACATTTTATGCAAATAAGTATCTTACAAATTCTTAGAAATGGGCAAGGTGTATTGATTGAATTGGTTAATAAACATATTTAACTGCCGCATATGTCGGCTCAATCGGAAATGACCGTTACATAACTATTGCTCAATCTGCAACGCTTCAGCGATCCAGATTGAATAGAGCCCCTAATCTAATCTTGTGAGTTAAAAGGATTTAGATTTGAGGTTGAGCTGGTAAACATCCCTTTTCCAGACAGAACTATGCAACAATACTGGATTAGTACACTGTGATGGAGAACAACAGCAGTTTAGTGGAATTTATTTTATCTTATAGGTTGAGTTAAGATGGTTAGTTTAGTTAAGGTTATTCAGTAGATCAGTAGAATACAATGAGGATACAAAGGATGACAAAGGAGTGAAACAGCTTTAGGGTTTGGCGACAAGTAAGGTTAGAGGTTTAGGGGTCCCCTAAACTTAACCCAACCTCATGGAAACACCAG
This sequence comes from Oncorhynchus masou masou, assembly GCF_036934945.1. NCBI lineage: Eukaryota > Metazoa > Chordata > Actinopteri > Salmoniformes > Salmonidae > Oncorhynchus > Oncorhynchus masou. The sequence continues at coordinate 164,077 of NC_088214.1, forward strand.
GCCTCTCTCTTACTGACATCATAATTCTGTTAGTGTTAGGGTTAGACTTCTGTCTCCAACTCATTACACAATCATTATATCCAATCATTACATGGGAGGAGGTGAGGGCCCTCGGAGTGTGGTGTCAGGAAAATAACCTCACACTCAACGTCAACAAAACTAAGGAGATGATTGTGGACTTCAGGAAACAGCAGAGGGAACACCCCCCTATCCACATCGATGGAACAGTAGTGGAGAGAGTAGCAAGTTTTAAGTTCCTCGGCATACACATCACAGACAAACTGAATTGGTCCACTCACACAGACAGCATCGTGAAGAAGGCGTAGCAGCGCCTCTTCAACCTCAGGAGGCTGAAAAAATTTGGCTTGTCACCAAAAGCACTCAAACTTCGACAGATGCACAATCGAGAGCATCCTGGCGGGCTGTATCACCGCCTGGTACGGCAACTGCTCCGCCCTCAACCGTAAGGCTCTCCAGAGGGTAGTGAGGTCTGCACAACGCATCACCGGGGGCAAACTACCTGCCCTCCAGGACACCTACACCACCTGATGTTTCAGGAAGGCCATAAAGATCATCAAGGACATCAACCACCCGAGCCACTGCCTGTTCACCCCGCTATCATCCAGAAGGCGTGGTCAGTACAGGTGCATCAAAGCTGGGACCGAGAGACTGAAAAACAGCTTCTATCTCAAGGCCATCAGACTGTTAAACAGCCACCACTAACATTGAGTGGCTGCTGCCAACACACTGACACTGACTCAACTCCAGCCACTTTAATAATGGGAATTGATGGGAAATGATGTAAATATATCACTAGCTACTTTAAACAATGCTACGTTATATAATGTTACTTACCCTACATTATTCATCTCATATGCATACGTATATACTGTACTCTATATCATCGACTGCATCCTTATGTAATACATGTATCACTAGCCACTTTAACTATGCCACTTTGTTTACATACTCATCTCATATGTATATACTGTACTCGATACCATCTACTGTATCTTGCCTATGCTGCTCTGTACCATCACTCATTCATATATCCTTATGTACATATTCTTTATCCCCTTACACTGTGTATAAGACAGTAGTTTAGGAATTGTTAGTTAGATTACTTGTTGGTTATTACTGCATTGTCGGAACTAGAAGCACAAGCATTTCGCTACACTCGCATTAATATCTGCTAACCATGTGTATGTGACAAATAAATTTGATTTGATTTTGATTTGATTTAACTCAACTACTGTAGCTCACCCAACATTTGGCAAATCTGACCACAACTCTATCCTCCTGATTCCTGCTTACAAGTAAAGACTCAAAACAGGAAGTACCAGTGAAGCACTCAATACGGAAGTGGTCCGATGAAGCGGATGTTAAGCTACAGAACTGTTTCACACAGACTGGAATATGGTCTGGGATTCTTCTGGTGGCGTTGAGGAATTTACCAAATCAGTCACTGTCTTCATTAACAAGTGCATTGACGACATCGTCCGCACAGTGACAGGAAGTACATATCCCAACCAGAAGCCATGGATTACAGGCAATATCCGCACTGAGCTAAAGCTGCCTCTTTCAAGGAGTGGGACACTAATCTGTATGCTTATAAGAAATCCCGCTACACCCTCCGACAAACTTTCAAACAGGCAAAGCTGTCACACCCTGACCATAGTTTGCTTTGTATGTTTCTATGTTTTGTTTGGTCAGGGTGTGATCTGAGTGGGCATTCTATGTTGTGTGTCTAGTTTGTCTATTTCTATGTCTGGCCTGATATGGTTCTCAATCAGAAGCAGGTGTTAGTCATTGTCTCTGATTGGGAACCATATTTAGGTAGCCTGTTTTGTGTTAGATTTTGTGGGTGGTTGTCTCCTGTGTCAGTATTTGTACCACACGGGACTGTTTCGGGTTTGCATGTTTCTTGTTTTTGTAGTTGATTCATGTATAGTTTCTTTTTTAAAGAACCATGAATTATAACCACACTGCATTTTGGTCCGCCTCTCCTTCCCAGGAAGAACCCTGTTACAAAAGCGTCAATACAGAACTGAGATCTAATCCTACTACACCGGCTCTGATGCTCTTTGGATGTGGCAGGGCTTGCAAACTATCACGGATTATAAAGGGAAGCCCAGCCACAAGCTGTCTAGTGACGTGGGCCAACAAGACAAGCTAAATGCCTTCTATGCTTCGAGGCAAGCAACAATTTAATATATTTATGAGAGCAACAGCTGTTCTGGATGGCTATGTGATCACGCTCTCTGTCGATGTGAGTAAGAAGTTTAAACAGGTCAACATTCATTAGTTCGTAGGGCCAGATATATTACCAGGACACGTACTCAGAGCATGGGCTGACCACCTGGCAAGTGTCTTCACTGACATTTTCAACCTCTTTCTGACCTAGTCTATAATACCCATGTTTCAAGCAGACCACCATAGTTCCTATCTGCAAGAATGCCAAGGTAACCTGTCTAAATGACAACCGACCCAGAGCACTCACATCTGTAGCCTTGAAGAGCTTTGAAAAGCTGGTCATGCCTCACACCAACACCATCATCCCATCATCCCAAACGTTTCCCACCAGGACAAAAGGAACACCTACGTGAGAATGCTGTTCATAGACTACAGCTCAGCGTTCAACACCATAGTACCCTCAAAGCTCATCACTGAGCTAAGGTCCCTTGGACTGAACACATCCCTCTGCAACTGGATCCTGGACTTCCTGATGGAACATCCCCAGGTGGTGAGGATAGGCAACAACACATCCGCCACTCTGACCCTCAACACGGGGGCCCCTCAGAGGTGTGTGCTGTTTCCCCTCCTTCATTCCCTGCTCACCCACGACTCCAACACCATAATCAAGTTGGCTGATGACACAACGGTGGATGGCCTGATCACAGACAACAATGAGACTATAGGGAGGAGGGCAAAGACCTGGCAGTGTGGTGCCAGAAAAGCAACCTCTCTCTCAGCATCATAACACAAAGGAGCCTATCAAGGACGACAGTAAACAGAGGGTTGAACACAATCCCATTCACCTCGAAGGGGCTTTAGTGGAGCGGGTAGTGGAGTGGGTCGAGGGCTTCAAGTTCCTCAGTGTCCACATTGCTAAGGACCTATCATGGTCCAAATGCCTCTTCTCCTTCAGGAGGATGAAAAGCTTTGGCATGGGACCTTTGATCCTCAAAAAGTTCTACAGCTGGACAATATGCATTTGTATTTAGTATGGACCCCCATTAGTTCCTGCCAAGGCAGCAGCTACTCTTCCTGGGGTTTATTATGGACCCCCATTAGTTCCTGCCAAGGCAGCAGCTACTCTTCCTGGGGTTTATTATGGATCCCCATTAGCTGATGCCAAGGTCGCAGCTACTCTTCCTGGGGTCCGGCAAAATTAAGGCAGTTACACCATTTTAAAAACATTACAATACATTCATTACAGAATTCACAACACACTAAGTGTGTGCCCTCAGGTCCTAATCCACTACCACATATCTACAACGCAAAATCCATGTGAACATGTGTGTATAGTGCGTATGTTATTGTGTGTGTATGCATGTGTCTGAGAGTATGTTATCTGGCCACATCACCGCTTTGCATGGCAACTACTCGGCATCCGACTGCAAGGCGCTACAGAGGGTAGTGCGTACAGCCAGTACATCACTGGGGCTAAGCTTCCTGCCATCCAGGATATCTATACCAGGAGGTGTCAGAGGAAGGCCCTACAAATGGCCAAAGACCCAGCCACCCTGGTCATAGACTGTTCTCTCTGCTACCGCACGGCAAGCGATACCGGAATGCCACGTCTAGATCAAAAAGGCTTCTTAACAACTTATACCCTCAAGCCATTAGACTCCTAAACAGCTATTCAAATGGCTACCCATTCTATTTGAATTGTCCCACCCCACCCCCTTTTTTACGCTGCTGTTACTCTTCATTATTAACCATGCATATTCACTTTACCTCTACCTACATGTACATATTATTTTTATTTATTTATTTTTTATTTATTTTAGTATATCATTTCTTAATCCTTATTTTTCATAAAACTGTTGTTTAAGGGCTTGTAAGTAAGCATTTCACTGTAAGGTCTACACCAGTTGTATGTGAAAGGTGCATGTGAAAAATAAAATTTGATTTAATTTGAAGAGACTGAAGGATTGTAGATAAAGAAAAGCTCTCCAGTAGGTCTGCCAAAACATTCAAGGGCCATTTTCTCAAAAGAGGGTTTGCAGTTTTATTAACTTTCAAAGCAGAATTACTTTCCCATTTTTCCTCAACTGCAATGTATGCCATTTTCTAGCTTGGAGTCTCTACTTTTATCCAATGTAAAAAACACAATTTCAAATATTGCAACATAGGACCGAATCGAGCTGGTCGGTCACTACTGTGGTTACCTCAGGTCCATTCTAGCAGAATAGTCAGCTACAAGGTAGTTTTTTTCCAGCACCACAACATCTCACTTGTACTCATCTTGTTGTGTTTGATGACAGTAGTTAATGTGCCCCCAAGACAACAACCAACAGTCCCTCTCATATTCACATGTCCACATACTGCCTTGTTCTGCCTCTCTGACATTGCTCACAGAATATTTATACAGTATATTCTTAATTCCATTTCTGTGTATTGTTGTGAAATTGTTAAATATTACTGTTAGATACTGTATTACTGCACTGTTAGAATTAGAAACACAAGCATTTCGCTACACCCGCAATAACATCTGCTAAACACGTGTGTGTGACAAATAAAATTTGATTTGATTTTGACAACAACCAACCTCTCCCTGTCATATTCACATATACACATATTGTCCCAAGGACAACAAACAACCTCACCCTCTCATATTCACATGTTTGCATACTGCCCCAAGGACAACATGGGACAGTATGTGTGTTCAGTATTCTACCAGTAGAAGCTAACAGGTTGTTGTCCTTGTTACTGAGGTGTGTCAAGGTGTATCCACCAGTAGAAGCTAACAGGTTGTTGTCCTTGTTACTGAGGTGTGTCAAGGTGTACTCACCAGTAGAAACTAACAGGTTGTTGTCCTTGTTACTGAGGTGTGTCAAGGTGTACTCACCAGTAGAAGCTAGCAGATTGTTGTTCTTGGTATTGAGTAATGTGTTTCTGAGTACTGTGTCCCTGTGTGTGTGTTTACTGTTCTGTAGAGATTGTGCTGTTGATCTGTACTTGTCTTGTTCCACTTCTGCTGTTCCAGACTGGACGGTTGTAATCCTATTAGTTTCTTTATTACCTCATGGTCACAGATAATCCACTAGTCAACACATATAGGGTCTATTTCCTGGACACAGATTAAGTCTTGGATTAAGAAGAAATAGAGAATCCATAAAAGATACTATTTTAGTATAGGATCACAGCTTTTTAGTCCAGGAATCGTTGTCAGAACAAGCGATACGTGCTAAAGTCCAACCTAAAATATTTAATAGAAAAACCAAAACATGTAACACCTTCCCCCTTACGACAACAAATATACCATATATTATCACAATCAACAGGAAATAACTTCCATTGAGACAACATAATCAACTTTAAAGCATCGCTACTCAAATATGTCGCCTTCTCCAATTTAAACCGGCTGTCAAGCATTAAATCCAAGACAAAAGCAACCATATATTTTTACAGTACCAGTCACAGTTTACAGTACCATTTTTACAGTACCAGTCAAAGTTTAAGGGTTGTTCATTACTTTTTACTATTTTCTACATTGTAGAACAATAGTGAAGGCATCAAAACTATGAAATAACACATATGGAATCATGTAGTAACCAAAATAGTGTTAAACAAAATATATCTGATATTTGAGAATCTTCAAAGTAGCACCCTTTCCTAGATGACAGCTTTGCACACTCTTGGCATTCTCCCCCCACCAGCTTCATGAGGTAGTTTTTCATAGTTTTATGTCTTCGCTATTATTCTACAATTTAGAAAATAGTAAAAATAAAGAAAACACTTGAATGAGTAAGTCTGTTAAAACCTTTGTCTGGTACAGTATTTCCACTACTGTTCAAAGTTTGGGGTCATTTAGAAATTTCCTTCTTTTTGAAAGAAATGTTAATTGTCCATTAAAATAACATCAAAATCATCAGAAATACAGTGTAGACATTGTTAATGTTGTAAATGACTATTGTAGCTGGAAAAGGCAGATTTTTTTATGGAATATCTACATAGGCGTACAGAGGCCCATTATCAGCAACCATCACTCCTGTTTTCCAATTGTGTTAGCTAATCCAAGTTGATCATTTTAAAAGGCTAATTGATTATTAGAAAACCCTTTTGCAATTATGTTAGCGCAGCTGAAAACTGTTGTCCTGATTAAAGAAGCAAGAAAACAGTCATTATTTCGACTAGATGAGTCCCGTAACATAATTGAGACAGTAGATCTAGCAAATCTGTCATAATATAATAGAGACAGTAGATCTATCTGGGCTGTCGTAATTTAATATAGACTATAGATGTACAGTGCCTTGCGAAAGTATTCGGCCCCCTTGAACTTTGCAAACTTTTGCCACATTTCAGGCTTCAAATATAAAGATATAAAACTGTATTTTTTGTGAAGAATCAACAACAAGTGGGACACAATCATGAAGTGGAACGACATTTATTGGATATTTCAAACTTTTTTAACAAATCAAAAACTGAAAAATTGGGCGTGCAAAATTATTCAGCCCCTTTACTTTCAGTGCAGCAAACTCTCTCCAGAAGTTCAGTGAGGATCTCTGAATGATCCAATGTTGACCTAAATGACTAATGATGATAAATACAATCCACCTGTGTGTAATCAAGTCTCCGTATAAATGCACCTGCACTGTGATAGTCTCAGAGGTCCGTTAAAAGTGCAGAGAGCATCATGAAGAACAAGGAACACACCAGGCAGGTCCAAGATACTGTTGTGAAGAAGTTTAAAGCCGGATTTGGATACAAAAAGATTTCCCAAGCTTTAAACATCCCAAGGAGCACTGTGCAAGCAATAATATTGAAAAATGAAGGAGTATCAGACCACTGCAAATCTACCAAGTCCTGGCCGCCCCTCTAAACTTTCAGCTCATACAAGGAGAAGACTGATCAGAGATGCAGCCAAGAGGCCCATGATCACTCTGGATGAACTGCAGAGATCTACAGCTGAGGTGGGAGACTCTGTCCATAGGACAACAATCAGTCGTATATTGCACAAATCTGGCCTTTATGGAAGAGTGGCAAGAAGAAAGCCATTTCTTAAAGATATCCATAAAAGTGTTGTTTAAAGTTTGCCACAAGCCACCTGGGAGACACACAAAACATGTGGAAGAAGGTGCTCTGGTCAGATGAAACCAAAATTGAACTTTTTGGCAACAATGCAAAACGTTATGTTTGGCGTAAAAGCAACACAGCTCATCACCCTGAACACACCATGCCCACTGTCAAACATGGTGGTGGCAGCATCATGGTTTGGGCCTGCTTTTCTTCAGCAGGGACAGGGAAGATGGTTAAAATTGATGGGAAGATGGATGGAGCCAAATACAGGACCATTCTGGAAGAAAACCTGATGGAGTTTGCAAAAGACCTGAGACTGGGACGGAGATTTGTCTTCCAACAAGACAATGATCCAAAACATAAAGCAAAATCTACAATGGAATGGTTCAAAAATAAACATATCCAGGTGTTAGAATGGCCAAGGCAAAGTCCAGACCTGAATCCAATCGAGAATCTGTGGAAAGAACTGAAAACTACTGTTCACAAATGCTCTCCATCCAACCTCACTGAGCTCGAGCTGTTTTGCAAGGAGGAATGGGAAAAAATGTCAGTCTCTCGATGTGCAAAATTGATAGAGACATACCCCAAACGACTTACAGCTGTAATCGCAGCAAAAGGTGGCGCTACAAAGTATTAACTTAAGGGGGCTGAATAATTTTGCACGCCCAATTTTTCAGTTTTTGAATGTTAAACAAGTTTGAAATATCCAATAAATGTCCTTTCAATTCATGATTGTGTGCCACTTGTTGTTGATTCTTCACAAAAAAATACAGTTTTATATTTTTGTGTTTGAAGCCTGAAATGTGGCAGAAGGTCGCAAAGTTCAAGGGGGCCGAATACTTTCGCAAGGCACTGTAGCTACGGTCTATATTACATTATGACAGACCAGCTAAATCTACTGTCTCTATTGTATTATGACAGAACAGCTAAATCTTCTATCTCTATTGTATTATGACAGACCAGCTCGATCTACTGTCTCTATTGTATTATGATAGACCAGCTTGATCTACTGTCTCTATTATATTATGACAAACCAGACATATCTACTGTCTCTATTGTATTTTGACAGACCAGCTCGATCTACTGTCTCTGTGTCTCTTATATTTTGACAGACCAGCTAGATCTTCTGACTCTATTATATTATGACAGACCAGCTTGATGTACTTTCTCTATTATATTATGACAGACCAGCTAAAGCTACTGTCTCTATTATATTATGACAGACCAGCGAGATCTACTGTCTCTATTGTATTGTGACAGACCAGCTAGATCTACAGACTCTTTTAAATTATGACAGACCAGCGAGATCTACTGTCTCTATTATAATATGACAGACCAGCTAGTTCTACTGTCCCTATTATGTTACGACAGACCAGCTAGATCTACTGCCTCTATTATATAATGACAGACCAGCTAGATCTACTGTCTCTATTACATTATGACAGACCAGCTAGATCTACTGCCTATTATATTATGACAGACCAGCTAGATCTACTGTCTCTATTACATTATGACAGACCAGCTAGATCTACTGTCTCTATTATATAATGACAGACCAGATATATCTACTGTCTTTGTTATATTATGACAGAACAGCAAGATCTACTGCCTCTATTATATTATGACAAACACGATATATCTACTGTCTCTATTATATTATGACAGACCAGTTTGATCTACAGTCTCTGCGTCTCTTATATGATGACAGACCAGCTAGATCTACTCTCTCTATTATATAATGACAGACCAGATATATCTACTGTCTTTGTTATATTATGACAGACCAGCTAGATCTACTGTCTCTATTATATTATGACAAACCCGATATATCTACTGTCTCTATTATATTATGACAGACCAGTTTGATCTACTGTCTCTGCGTCTCTTATATTATGACAGACCAGCTAGATCTACTGTCTCTAGTATATTATGACAGACCAGATATAGCTACTCTCTCTATTAAATTATGACAGACCAGCAAGATCTACTGTCTCTATTTTATTATGACAGACCAGCTAGATCTACTGTCTTTATTGTATTATGACACACCAGCTAGATCTACTGTCTCTATTATATAATGACAGACCAGCCAGATATACTATATCTATTATATTATGACAAACCAGATATATCAACTGTCTCTATGATATTATGACAGAACAGCTCGATCTACTGTCTCTGTGTCTCTTATTTTATGACAGACCAGCTAGATCTACTTTCTCTATTATATTATGACAGACCAGCGAGATCCACTGTCTCTATTATATTATGACAGAGGAGCTAGATCTACTGTCTCTATTGTATTATGACACACCAGCCAGATCTACTGTCTCTATCATATTATGACAGACCAGCTTGATCTACTGTCTCTATTATATTATGACAGAGCAGCTAGATCTACTGTCTCTATTGTATTATGACAGACCAGCAAGATATACTGTCTCTATTATATTATGACAGACCAGCTAGATCATCTGTCTCTATTAAATAATGACAGACCAGCTAAATCTACTCTCTCTATTGTATTATGACAGACCGGCTAGATCTACAGTCTCTATTTTATTATGACAGACCAACTAGATATAATGTCTCTATTATATTATGACAGACCAGCTAGATCATCTGTCTCTACTAAATTATGACAGACCAGCTCGATCTACTGTCTCTATTGTATTATGACAGACCAGCTAGATCTACTGTCTATTACATTATGACAGACCAGCTAGATCTACTATCTCTATTGTATTATGACAGACCAGCTCGATCTACTGTCTCTATTATATTATGACTGACCAGCTTGATCTACTGCCTCTTTTATATTATGACAGACCAGCTTGATCTACTGTCTCTATTATATTATGACAAACCAGACATATCCACTGTCTCTATTGTATTTTGACAGACCAGCTAGATCTACTGTCTCCATTACATTATGACAGACCAGCTTGATCTACTGTCTCTATTATATAATGACAGACCAGATATATCTACTGTCTTTGTTATATTATGACAGACCAGCTTGATCTACTGCCTCTATTATATTATGAGAGACCAGCTAGATCTACTGTCTCTATTATATTATGACAAACCCGATATATCTACTGTCTCTATTATATTATGACAGACCAGTTTTATCTACTGTCTCTGCGTCTCTTATATTATGACAGACCAGCTCGATCTACTGTCTCTAGTATATTATGACAGACCAGATATAGCTACTCTCTCTATTATTTTATGACAGACCTTCAAGATCTACTGTCTCTATTTTATTATGACAGACCAGCTAGATCTAATGTCTTTATTGTATTATGACACACCAGCTAGATCTACTGTCTCTATTATATAATGACAGACCAGCCAGATATACTATCTCTATTATATTATGACAAACCAGATATATCTACTGTCTCTATTATATTATGACAGACCAGCTCAATCTACTGTCTCTATTATATTATGACAGACCATCTAGATTTACTGCCTCTATTAGATTATGACAGACCAGCTTGATCTACTGTCTCTATTATATTATGACAAACCAGACATATCCACTCTTGTATTTTGACAGACCAGCTCGATCTACTGTCTCTGTGTCTCTTATATTTTGACAGACCAGCTAGATCTACTGTCTCTATTATATTATGACAGACCAGCTTGATCTACTGTCTCTATTATATAATGACAGACCAGATATATCTACTGTCTTTGTTATATTATGACAGACCAGCTTGATCTACTGCCTCTATTATATTATGACAGACCATCTAAATCTACTGTCTCTATTGTATTATGACAGACCAGCTAGATCTACTGTCTCTATTGTATTATGACAGACCAGCTAGATCTACTGTCTCTATTGTATTATGACAGACCAGCTAGATCTACTGTCTCTATTATATTACGACAGACCAGCTGGATCTACTGTCTCTATTGTATTATGACAGACCAGCTAGATCTACTGTCTCTATTGTATTATGACAGACCAGATATAGCTACTGTCTCTATTATATTATGACAGACCAGCTAGATCTATTGTCTCTATTATATTATGACAAACCAGATATATCTACTGTCTCTATTATATTATGACAGACCAGCTCGATCTACTGTCTCTGTGTCTCTATTATATTATGACAGATCAGATATATCGTCTGTCTTTATTTTATTATGACAAACCAGCTAGATCTACTGTCTCTATTGTATTATGACAGACCAGCCAGATCTACTGTCTCTATCATATTATGACAGACCAGCTTGATCTACTGTCTCTATTATATTATGACAGAGCAGCTAGATCTACTGTCTCTATTATATTATGACAGACCAGCTAGATCTACTGTCTCTATTATATTATGACAGAACAGCTAGATCTACTGTCTCTATTATATTATGACAGACCAGCTAGATCTACTGCCTATTATATTATGACAGACCAGCTAGATCTACTATCTCTGTGTGTCTTATATTATGACAGACCATCTAAATCTACTGTCTCTATTGTATTATGACAGACCAGCTAGATCTACTGTCTCTATTGTATTATGACAGACCAGCTAGATCTACTGTCTCTATTGTATTATGACAGACCAGCTAGATCTGCTGTCTCTATTATATTATGACAGACCAGCTGGATCTACTGTCTCTATTGTATTATGACAGACCAGCTAGATCTACTGTCTCTATTGTATTATGACAGACCAGATATAGCTACTGTCTCTATTATATTATGACAGACCAGCTAGATCTATTGTCTCTATTATAATATGACAAACCAGATATATCTACTGTCTCTATTATATTATGACAGACCAGCTCGATCTACTGTCTCTGTGTCTCTATTATATTATGACAGATCAGATATATCGTCTGTCTTTATTTTATTATGACAAACCAGCTAGATCTACTGTCTCTATGATATTATGACAGACCAGCTAGATCTACTGTCTCTATTGTATTATGAAAGACCAGCTAGATCTACTGTCTCTATTATAGTATGACAAACCAGACATATCTACTGTCTCTATTATATTATGACAGGCCAGCTACATCTACTGTCTCTGTGTCTCTTATAGTATGACAGACCAGCTACATCTACTGTCTCTATTATAATATGACAGACCAGCTAGATCTACTGTCTCTATTATATTATGACAGACCAGCTGGATCTACTGTCTCTATTGCATTATGACAGACCAGCTAGATCTACTGTCTCTATTGTATTATGACAGACCAGATATAGCTACTGTCTCTATTATATTATGACAGACCAGCTGGATCTACTGTCTCTATTGTATTATGACAGATCAGCTAGATCTACTGTCTCTATTGTATTATGACAGACCAGATATAGCTACTGTCTCTATTATATTATGACAGACCAGCTAGATCTACTGTCTCTGTGTCTCTTATATTATGACAGACCAGCTAGATCTACTGTCTCTATTATATTATGACAGACCAGCTAGATCTACTGTCTCTATTATATTATGACAGTCCAGCTCGATCGACTGTCTCTATTATGTTACGATAGACCAGCTAGATCTACTGCCTCTATTATATAATGACAGACCAGCTAGATCTACTGTCTCTATTACATTATGACAGACCAGCTAGATCTACTGTCTCTATTATATAATGACAGACCAGATATATCTAATGTCTTTGTTATATTATGACAGACCAGCAAGATCTACTGCCTCTATTATATTATGACAAACCCGATATATCTACTGTCTCTATTATATTATGACAGACCAGTTTGATCTACTGTCTCTGCGTCTCTTATATTATGACAGACCAGCTAGATCTACTGTCTCTATTAAATTGTGACAGACCAGCAAGATCTACTGTCTCTATTTTATTATGACAGACCAGCTAGATCTACTGTCTTATTGTATTATGACACACCAGCTAGATCTACTGTCTCTATTATATAATGACAGACCAGCCAGATATACTATATCTATTATATTATGACAAACCAGATATATCAACTGTCTCTATGATATTATGACAGACCAGCTAGATCTACTGTCTCTATTGTATTATGACAGACCAGATATAGCTACTGTCTCTATTATATTATGACAGACCAGCTAGATCTATTGTCTCTATTATAATATGACAAACCAGATATATCTACTGTCTCTATTATATTATGACAGACCAGCTCGATCTACTGTCTCTGTGTCTCTATTATATTATGACAGATCAGATATATCGTCTGTCTTTATTTTATTATGACAAACCAGCTAGATCTACTGTCTCTATGATATTATGACAGACCAGCTAGATCTACTGTCTCTATTATATTATGACAGACCAGCTAGATCTTGTCATGTCTTGTTATGTCTGTTCCTGTCCTTTCTCTTCATTCTCTCTCTCTGCTGGTCTTTTTAGGTTACCTTCTCTGTCTCTCATCCCTCAGCTGTTCTACATTTCCCTAACTAGCTCATTCTCTCTTTCCCCACCTGTTCTCTCTTCCCCCTCTGATTAGGTCTCTATTTCTTTCTCTGTTCCTGCTACTTTCAGTGTCTGATTCTTGTTTGTGTTTTTTGATGCCAGAAGCAAGCTGTCGTCTCGTTTGCTTCCACCTTGTCCTGTCCTGTCGGAGTCTGCATGGCAGGTGCAACCTGCATTATACTACGTTCTTTTGTTCCATTGACTACGTTGGAAGAGGATTTATGCCATTCCTGTTTTTTATTAAAGAACTCTGTTTTCTGTTAAAACCGCGTTTGGGTCTTCACTCAAGTTCATAACAGAAGAATCAGACCAAGAATGGACCCAGCGGCTCCGGACCCTTTCACTCCGCCGTCGAGATCCAGGGAGCGATGCTAGGCAGACACGAGGAGGAATTGTCTGCTGCTCAACATGCCGTTGAGACCCTGGCCGTCCAAGTCTCCGACCTCACAAGACGGGTTCACCAACTCCACCTCGATCCACCGCCCACTTCCAGGGTTTCCGAGTCTCCGGAGCCCAGGATCAACAACCCGCCGTGTTACTCTGGGGAGCCCACTGAGTGCCGCTCATTCCTCACTCAGTGTGATGTGGTGTTCTCTCTCCAGCCCAACACTTACTCCAGGAGCGCAGCCCGCATCGCCTACGTCATTTCTCTCCTTACCGGACGGGCGCGTGAGTGGGGCACGGCAGTCTGGGAGGCGAGGGCTGAGTGTATTAACCAGTATCAGGACTTTAAGGAGGAGATGATACGGGTTTTTGACCGTTCTGTTTTTGGCGAGGAGGCTTCCAGGGCCCTGTCTTCCCTATGTCAGGGGAATAGATCCATAACGGATTATTCTATTGAGTTTCGCACTCTCGCTGCCTCTAGTGACTGGAACGAGCCGGCTTTGCTCGCTCGTTTTCTGGAGGGTCTCCACGTCGAGGTTAAGGATGAGATCCTCTCCCGGGAGGTTCCTTCCAGTCTGGACTCCTTAATAGCTCTCGCTATTCGCATAGAGCGACGGTTTGATCTTCGTCGCCGAGCTCGTGGAAGGGAGCTCACGTTCTCCGTTGCTCCCCTCTCCACATCACTGCCGCCACCTGCCGCATCACTGCCACCCTCCCCGCCGGCTCGGATGCTGAGCCTATGCAGCTGGGGGTATTCGCATCTCGGCCAAGGAGAGGGAACGGAGAATCACCAATCGCCTCTGTCTCTACTGCGGCTCCGCTGGTCATTTTGTCACCTCATGTCCAGTAAAAGCCAGAGCTCATCAGTAAGAGGAGGGCTACTGGTGAGCGCAACTACTCAGGCCTCTCCTTCTGGATCACGCACTACCTTTCCGGTCCATCTCCGCTGGCCCGGTTCATCTGCTTCCTGCAGTGCCTTGATAGACTCTGGGGCGGAGGGCTGTTTTATGGACGAGACCTGGGCTCGGGAACATGACATTCCTCTCAGACAGTTAGGGGAGCCCAGGGCCTTGTTCGCTTTAGATGGTAGTTCTCTCCCCAAGATTCAGCGTGAGACGCTGCCTTTAACCCTCACTGTCTCTGGTAATCATAGCGAAACCATTTCTTTTTTAATTTTTCGTTCACCTTTTACACCTGTTGTTTTGGGTCATCCCTGGCTAGTGCGCCATAACCCTTCTATTAATTGGTCTAGTAATACTATCCTATCCTGGAATGTTTCTTGTCATGTAACCTGTTTAATGTCTGCTATCCCTCCTGTTTCCTCTGTCTCTTCTTCACAGGAGGAGCCTGGCGATTTGACAGGGGTGCCGGAGGAGTATCACGATCTGCGCACGGTGTTCAGTCGTTCCAAGGCCACTTCTCTCCCTCCACACCGGTCGTATGACTGTAGTATTGATCTCCTTCCGGGAACTACTCCCCCGGGGTAGATTATACTCTCTGTCGGCTCCTGAACGTAAGGCTCTCGAGGATTATTTGTCGGTTTCGCTCGACGCCGGTACCATAGTCTCCTCCTCCTCCCCCGCCGGCGCGGGGTTCTTTTTGTTCAGAAGAAGGACGGGTCCCTGCGCCCATGCGTGGATTATCGAGGGCTGAATGACATAACAGTTAAGAATCGTTATCCGCTTCCTCTTATGTCTTCAGCCTTCGAGATCCTGCAGGGAGCCAGGTTTTTCACCAAATTGGACCTTCGTAACGCCTACCATCTCGTGCGCATCAGGGAGGGGGACGAGTGGAAGACGGCGTTTAACACTCCGTTAGGGCACTTTGAATACCGGGTTCTTCCTTTCGGCCTCGTTAACGCTCCAGCTGTCTTTCAGGCACTAGTTAACGACGTCCTGAGAGACATGCTGAACATTTTTGTTTTCGTTTACATGGATGATATCCTGATTTTTTCACCGTCTCTCTCGATTCATGTTCAGCACGTGCGACGCGTCCTCCAGCGCCTTTTGGAGAACTGTCTTTATGTGAAGGCTGAGAAGTGCACTTTTCATGCCGCCTCTGTCCCTTTTCTCGGTTCCGTTATTTCCGCTGAGGGCATTAAGATGGATCCCGCTAAGGTCCAGGCTGTCATTGATTGGCCCGTTCCTAAGTCACGCGTCGAGCTGCAGCGCTTTCTGGGCTTCGCTAATTTCTACCGTCGTTTCATCCGTAATTTCGGTCAGGTGGCAGCTCCTCTCACAGCCCTTACTTCTGTTAAGACGTGCTTTAAGTGGTCCGTTTCCGCCCAGGGAGCTTTTGATCTTCTTAAGAATCTATTTTTACATCCGCACCTATTCTTGTTACACCTGACATCTCTAGACAGTTTGTTGTTGAGGTTGACGCGTCAGAGGTGGGCGTGGGAGCCATTCTTTCTCAGCGCTCTCTCTCTGACGGCAAGGTCCATCCTTGCGCTTTTTTTTCTCATCGCTTATCGCCGTCAGAACGTAACTATGATGTTGGTAATCGCGAACTGCTCGCCATCCGCTTAGCCCTAGGCGAATGGCGACAGTGGTTGGAGGGGGCGACCGTTCCTTTTGTCGTTTGGACTGACCATAGGAACCTTGAGTACATCCGTTCAGCCAAACGACTTAATGCGCGTCAGGCTCGTTGGGCTCTGTTTTTCATCGTTTCGAGTTTGTTATTTCTTATCGTCCGGGCTCAAAAAACACCAAACCTGATGCTTTATCTCGTCTCTTCAGTTCTTCTGAGGTCTCCACCGACCCCGATGGGATTCTCCCTGAGGGGCGTGTTGTCGGGTTGACTGTCTGGGGAATTGAGAGGCAGGTAAAGCAAGCACTCGCTCACACTCCGTCGCCGCGAGCTTGCCCTAGGAACCTTCTGTTCGTTCCCGTTACTACTCGTCCGGCCGTTCTTCAGTGGGCCCACTCTGCCAAGTTAGCCGGCCACCCCGGCGTTCGGGGTACGCTCGCTTCCATTCGCCAGCGTTTCTGGTGGCCCACTCGGGAACTTGACGCGCGTCGATTTGTCGCCGCTTGTTCGGTCTGCGCGCAGACTAAATCTGGGAACTCTCCTCCTGCCGGCCGTCTCAGACCGCTTCCCATTCCCTCTCGACCGTGGTCTCACATCGCTTTAGATTTTATCACCGGACTGCCTTCATCAGCGGGGAAGACAGTTATTCTTACGGTTGTCGATAGATTCTCTAAGGCGGCTCATTTCATTCCTCTCGATAAGCTCCCTTCTGCTAAGGAGACGGCTCAGATCATTATCGAGAATGTTTTCCGAATTCATGGCCTTCCGTCTGACGTCGTTTCCGACAGAGGCCCGCAGTTCACGTCTCAATTTTGGAGGGAGTTTTGCCGTTTGATTGGGGCTTCCGTCAGTCTCTCGTCCGGCTTTCATCCCCAGTCTAACGGTCAAGCCGAACGGGCCAATCAGACTGTTGGTCGCATTTTACGCAGTCTTTCTTTTCGTAACCCTGCGTCTTGGTCAGAACAGCTCCCCTGGGCAGAGTACGCCCACAACTCGCTTCCCTCGTCTGCTACCGGTCTATCCCCTTTTCAGTGTAGCCTCGGGTACCAGCCTCCGCTGTTCTCATCTCAGCTCGCCGAGTCCTGCGTCCCCTCCGCTCAGGTTTTTGTCCAGCGTTGCGAGCGCACCTGGAAGGGGGTCAGGTCGGCACTTTGCCGTAATAGGGCGCAGACTGTGAGGGCCGCTAATAAGCGTAGGACCAAGAGTCCTAGATATTGTTGCGGTCAGAGAGTATGGCTCTCCACTCAGAACCTTCCCCTTAAGACAGCTTCTCGCAAGTTGGCCCCGCGGTTCATTGGTCCGTTCCGTATTTCCCAGGTCATTAATCCTGTCGCAGTGCGACTTCTTCTCCCCGCTATCTTCGTCGCGTTCACCCGGTCTTCCATGTCTCCTGTGTTAAGCCCGTTCTTCGCGCCCCCCCTCCCCCCCCCATCCTTGTCGAGGGCGCACCCATCTACAGGGTTCGTAAGATTTTGGACATGCGCCCTCGGGGCCGTGGTCATCAGTACCTTGTGGATTGGGAGGGGTACGGTCCTGAGGAGAGGAGTTGGGTTCCCTCTCGGGACGTGCTGGACCGTTCGCTGATCGATGATTTCCTCCGTTGCCGCCAGGTTTCCTCCTCGAGTGCGCCAGGAGGCGCTCGGTGAGTGGGGGGGTACTGTCATGTCTTGTTATGTCTGTTCCTGTCCTTTCTCTTCATTTCTCTCTCTGCTGGTCTTTTTAGGTTACCTTCTCTGTCTCTCATCCCTCAGCTGTTCTACATTTCCCCTAACTAGCTCATTCTCTCTTTCCCCACCTGTTCTCTCTTCCCCCTCTGATTAGGTCTCTATTTCTTTCTCTGTTCCTGCTACTTTCAGTGTCTGATTCTTGTTTGTGTTTTTTGATGCCAGAAGCAAGCTGTCGTCTCGTTTGCTTCCACCTTGTCCTGTCCTGTCGGAGTCTGCATGGCAGGTGCAACCTGCATTATACTACGTTCTTTTGTTCCATTGACTACGTTGGAAGAGGATTTATGCCTATTATAGTATGACAAACCAGACATATCTACTGTCTCTATTATATTATGACAGGCCAGCTACATCTACTGTCTCTGTGTCTCTTATAGTATGACAGACCAGCTACATCTACTGTCTCTATTATAATATGAAAGACCAGCTAGATCTACTGTCTCTATTATATTATGACAGACCAGCTGGATCTACTGTCTCTATTGCATTATGACAGACCAGCTAGATCTACTGTCTCTATTGTATTATGACAGACCAGATATAGCTACTGTCTCTATTATATTATGACAGACCAGCTGGATCTACTGTCTCTATTGTATTATGACAGATCAGCTAGATCTACTGTCTCTATTGTATTATGACAGACCAGATATAGCTACTGTCTCTATTATATTATGACAGACCAGCTAGATCTACTGTCTCTGTGTCTCTATGTCTCTTATATTATGACAGACCAGCTAGATCTACTGTCTCTATTATATTATGACAGACCAGCTAGATCTACTGTCTCTATTATATTATGACAGTCCAGCTCGATCTACTGTCTCTATTTATGTTACGATAGACCAGCTAGATCTACTGCCTCTATTATATAATGACAGACCAGCTAGATCTACTGTCTCTATTACATTATGACAGACCAGCTAGCCTCTATTATAATGACAAATCAAATCTAAATCAAATTTATTTGATATACTGTCTCTTATATTATGACTCAGCTGATATCTCTAATGACAGACCAGATAATCTACTGTCTCTATTAAATTATGACAGACCAGCAAGATCTACTGCTAGGTATTATGACACACCAGCTAGATCTACTGTCTCTATTATATTATGACAACCCCAGATAGAAAAGCCAAAACCTAGGAAGAAACCTAGTCTCTATTATATTATGACAGACCAGCTAGATCTACTGTCTCTATTATATTATGACAGACCACATACTGTCCAAGATGTTCAAATGTTCATAAATGACCAGCATGGTCGAATAATAATAATGACAGACCACTAGATCTACTGAAATTATGACAGACCAGCACGATCCAGGTGGACTATTATATTATGACAGACCAGTCATCACTGTCTCTAAGTATTATGGAGACATGATCTAGGGCTCAGTCTAGTATGACAGACCAGCTAGATCTACTGTCTCTATTATATTATGACAGACCAGATAGATCTACTGTCTCTATTATATTATGACAGACCAGCAAGATCTACTGCCTCTATTATATTATGACAAACCAGATATATCTACTGTCTCTATTATATTATGACAGACCAGTTTGATCTACTGTCTCTATTATATTATCGTCTATTATATTATGACAGACCAGCTAGATCTACTGTCTCTATTATATTATGACAGACCAGCTAGATCTACTGTCTCTATTATATTATGACCAGCTAGATCTACTGTCTCTATTATATTATGACAGACCAGCCAGATATACTGTCTCTATTATATTATGACAGACCAGATATATCTACTGTCTCTATCATATTATGACAGACCAGCTAGATCTACTGTCCCTATTATATTATGACAGACCAGCTTGATCTACTGTCTCTATTATATTATGACAAACCAGATATATCTACTGTCTCTATTTTATTATGACAGACCAGCTAGATCTACTGTCTCTATTATATTATGACAGACCAGCTAGATCTACTGTCTCTATTATATTATGACAGACCAGCTAGATCTACTGTCTCTATTATATTATGACAGACCAGATATATCTACTGTCTCTATTATATTATGACAGACCAGCTAGATCTACTGTCTCTATTACATTATGACAGAGCAGCTACTGTCTCTATTATATTATGACAGACCAGCTAGATCTACTGTCTCTATTATATTATGACAGACCAGCTACATCTACTGTCTCTATTATATTATGACAGACCAGCTAGATCTACTGTCTCTATTATATTATGACAGACCAGCTAGATCTATTGTCTCTATTGTATTATGACAAACCAGATATATCTACTGTCTCTATTATATTATGACAGACCAGCTAGATCTACTGTCTCTATTATATTATGACAGACCAGCTAGATCTACTGTCTCTATTATATTATGACAGACCAGCTAGATCTACTGTCTCTATTATATTATGACAAACCAGATATATCTACTGTCTCTATTATATTATGACAGACCAGCTAGATCTACTGTCTCTATTATATTATGACAGACCAGCTAGATCTACTGTCTCTATTTTATTATGACAGACCAGCTAGATCTACTGTCTCTATTATATTATGACAGACCAGCTAGATCTACTGTCTCTATTGTATTATGACAGACCAGCTAGATCTACTGTCTCTATTATATTATGACAAACCAGACATATCTACTGTCTCTATTATATTATGACAGACCAGCTAGATCTACTGTCTCTGTGTCTCTTATATTATGACAGACCAGCTAGATCTACTGTCTCTATTATATTATGACAGACCAGCTAGATCTACTGTCTCTATTATATTATGACAGACCAGCTGGATCTACTGTCTCTATTATATTATGACAGACCAGCTAGATCTACTGTCTCTATTGTATTATGACAGACCAGCTATATGACAGACCAGCTACTGTCTCTATTATATTATGACAGACCAGCTGGATCTACTGTCTCTATTGTATTATGACAGACCAGCTAGATCTACTGTCTCTATTATATTATGACAGACCAGATATATCTACTGTCTCTATTATATTATGACAGACCAGCTAGATCTACTGTCTCTATTATATTATGACAGACCAGCTAGATCTACTGTCTCTATTATATTATGACAGACCAGCTAGATCTACTGTCTCTATTATATTATGACAGACCAGCTAGATCTACTGTCTCTATTATATTATGACAGACCAGCTAGATCTACTGTCTCTATTATATATGACAGACCAGCTAGATCTACTGTCTCTATTCTTATTATGACAGACCAGCTAGATCTACTGTCTCTATTATATTATGACAGACCAGATATATCTACTGTCTTTGTTATATTATGACAGACCAGCTAGATCTACTGTCTCTATTATATTATGACAAACCAGATATATCTACTGTCTCTATTATATTATGACAGACCAGCTTGATCTACTGTCTCTGTGTCTCTATTATATTATGACAGACCAGCTAGATCTACTGTCTCTATTATATTATGACAGACCAGCGAGATCTACTGTCTCTATTGTATTATGACAGACCAGCTAGATCTACTGTCTCTATTATATTATGACAGACCAGCTAGATCTACTGTCTCTATTATATTATGACAGACCAGCTAGATCTACTGTCTCTATTATATTATGACAAACCAGATATATCTACTGTCTCTATTATATTATGACAGACCAGCTAGATCTACTGTCTCTGTGTCTCTTATATTATGACAGACCAGCTAGATCTACTGTCTCTATTATATTATGACAGACCAGCTAGATCTACTGTCTCTATTATATTATGACAGACCAGCTAGATCTACTGTCTCTATTGTATTATGACAGACCAGCCAGATCTACTGTCTCTATTATATTATGACAGACCAGCTAGATCTACTGTCTCTATTGTATTATGACAGACCAGCTAGATATACTGTCTCTGTTATATTATGAGAGACCAGCAAGATCTACTGTCTCTATATTATTATGACAGACCAGAAATAGCTACTGTCTCTATTATATTATGACAGACCAGCTAGATCTACTGTCTCTATTGTATTATAACAGACCAGCTCGATCTACTGTCTCTATTGTATTATGACAGACCAGCTAGATCTACTGTCTCTGTTATATTATGACAGACCAGATAGATCTACTGTCTCTATTATATTATGACAGACCAGCTAGATCTACTGTCTCTATTGTATTATGACAGACCAGCTAGATCTACTGTCTCTATTATATTATGACAGACCAGATATAGCTACTGTCTCTATTATATTATGACAGACCAGCTAGATATACTTTCTCTATTATTTTATGACAGACCTGCAAGATCCACTGTCTCGATTGTATTATGACAGACCAGCTAAATCTACTGTCTCTATTATATTATGACAGACCAGCTGGATCTGTCTTTATTGTATTATGACAGACCAGCAAGATCCAGTGTCTCGATTGTATTATGACAGACCAGCAAAATCTACTGTCCCTATTATATTATGACAGACCAGCTTGATCTACTGTCTCTATTATATTATGACAAACCAGATATATCTACTGTCTCTATTATATTATGACAGACCAGCTCTATTATATTATAGAGATCTACTGTCTCTATTATATTATGACAGACCAGCTAGATCTACTGTCTCTATTATATTATGACAGACCAGCTAGATCTACTGTCTCTATTATATTATGACAGACCAGATATATCTACTGTCTCTATTATATTATGACAGACCAGATATAGCTACTGTCTCTATTATATTATGACAGACCAGCTAGATCTACTGTCTCTATTGTATTATGACAGACCAGATATAGCTACTGTCTCTATTATATTATGACAGACCAGCTAGATCTACTGTCTCTATTATATTATGCTAGATCTACTGTCTCTATTATATTATGACAGACCAGCTAGATCTACTGTCTCTATTATATTATGACAGACCAGATATATCTACTGTCTCTATTATATTATGACAGACCAGCTAGATCTACTGTCTCTGTGTCTCTTATATTATGACAGACCAGCTAGATCTACTGTCTCTATTATATTATGACAGACCAGCTAGATCTACTGTCTCTATTATATTATGACAGACCAGCTAGATCTACTGTCTCTATTATATTATGACAGACCAGCTTGATCTACTGTCTCTATTATATTATGACAGACCAGCTAAATCTACTTTCCCTATTATATAATGACAGACCAGTTGGATCTGTCTTTATTGTATTATGACAGACCAGCTAGATCTATTGTCTCTATTATATTATGACAAACCAGATATATCTACTGTCTCTATTATATTATGACAGACCAGTTTGATCTACTGTCTCTGACAGACCAGCTAGATCTACTGTCTCTTATATTATGACAGACCAGCTAGATCTACTGTCTCTATTATATTATGACAGACCAGATATATCTACTCTCTATTAAATTATGACAGACCACAAGATCTAGTCTCTAGATCTAGATCTACTGTCACTATTGTATTATGAAAGACCAGCTAGATCTACTGTCTCTATTATATTATGACAGACCAGCCAGATCTACTGTCTCTATTATATTATGACACACCAGATATATCTACTGTCTCTATTATATTATGACAGACCAGCTAGATCTACTGTCTCTGTGTCTCTTATATTATGACAGACCAGCTAGATCTACTTTCTCTATTATATTATGACAGACCAGCTAGATCTACTGTCTCTATTATATTATGACAGACCAGCTAGATCTACTGTCTCTATTATATTATGACAGACCAGCCAGATCTACTGTCTCTATTATATTATGACAGACCAGCTTGATCTACTGTCTCTATTATATTATGACAGACCAGCTAGATCTACTGTCTCTATTATATTATGACAGACCAGCTAGATCTACTGTCTCTATTATATTATGACAGAACAGCTAGATCTACTGTCTCTATTATATTATGACAGACCAGCTAGATCTACTGTCTCTATTATATTATGACAGACCAGCTAGATCTACTGTCTCTGTGTCTCTTATATTATGACAGACCAGCTAGATCTACTGTCTCTATTGTATTATGACAGACCAGCTAGATCTACTGTCTCTATTGTATTATGACAGACCAGCTAGATCTACTGTCTCTATTATATTATAACAGACCAGCTGGATCTACTGTCTCTATTATATTATGACAGACCAGCTAGATCTACTGTCTCTATTATATTATGACAGACCAGCTAGATCTACTGTCTCTATTATATTATGACAGACCAGCTAGATCTATTGTCTCTATTATATTATGACAAACCAGATATATCTATTGTCTCTATTATATTATGACAGACCAGCTCGATCTACTGTCTCTGTGTCTCTATTATATTATGACAGACCAGATATATCGTCTGTCTCTATTATATTATGACAGACCAGCTAGATCTACTGTCTCTATTATATTATGACAGACCAGCTAGATCTACTGTCTCTATTATATTTGACAGACCAGATATATCTCCTGTCTCTATTATATTATGACAGACCAGCTAGATCTACTGTCTCTATTATATTATGACAGACCAGCGAGATCTACTGTCACTATTGTATTATGAAAGACCAGCTAGATCTACTGTCTCTATTATATTATGACAAACCAGACATATCTACTGTCTCTATTATATTATGACAGACCAGCTACATCTACTGTCTCTGTGTCTCTTATAGTATGACAGACCAGCTACATCTACTGTCTCTATTATAATATGACAGACCAGCTAGATCTACTGTCTCTATTATATTATGACAGACCAGCTGGATCTACTGTCTCTATTGTATTATGACAGACCAGCTAGATCTACTGTCTCTATTGTATTATGACAGACCAGATATAGCTACTGTCTCTATTATATTATGACAGACCAGCTGGATCTACTGTCTCTATTGTATTATGACAGACCAGCTAGATCTA